>NC_079975.1:15103156-15403156 GCF_029852145.1 Microplitis mediator | reverse complement strand
TCTTTGGAAGGTAAGTTTACAAAAATAGTAGCCTGAAAGTTTTCAAGAAGTGGCCGAAAAACAACATTTATTTTCAATTTGACGGGAAGTTGTTGGAAAGTTGACGTCAACTTATTCAACAACTCTTCACAGTCAATTTTACATCAAATTCCGGTAATAGTTTTCCGTCCATTTGCAATCAAAGTGGCTATCAGTGCCTATCCAAAATAACTTTTTTTCTTTGAATCCATTCCACAACTTTTCGTCAACACTTCCTGTCAACTTGACTTCAAAAACTGACTGTCGATTTACAACAACTTGTAATTCAAATTGTACTTATGTTGTAGTCAAAAGTAGAAAAATCTCATAATTGGCAACAGCTTGACGTCAAGTTGATGAAAACTCTTGCTGAGCAAACATTTCCTCTGCAAGCTTGGCTATTTGAATATATATATATATGGGTCATTCCATCAAATAAAGTTATTTTTACGGGGCGACCCTCGCAGATTTGGTTCAAACTTTGTAAAGGTGTTCTGTGTATTAAAAAAAAAAATCTCTGGAAATTTGAGTCTTCAATGTGTAGCTGTTTAGAAGTTATGATTTTTTAAATTGTTAGAAAAAATTTTTTTTCAACTATTTCATTAATTCTTTTGAAGAAAAAAACTTTTTTAAAAAAATGAGCACATAACAGTTTTTCATAGGAAAAATTCTTAGCTTTCCAAATAAAATATTCATTTTTTATTTTAAGCTACAGAAGACCTTTTAAAATTCGATTAAAGAAGAAAACACGATTTTTATGTCTGTGCGGCGCTTGATACATCTATTTCGATATTTTTTTCTGAAAGCTGAGACTTTTCCCCACACAATATGACATTTTCACGATGTGCATATTTTTTGTTTGAACAAAATGAAATAAAATATAAACTCTCTATGGTTAAAAAACTTTAATTCTTAACTTTTTTGAGGATGTTGATACATTTTTAACAAAAACATTGAGACAATGTGAATTGTCTTCATCGTCCTCAGTCTTACGGTTACCGTTTTTATCCGTCTCGTTGCCGTCTGATATTGTACGTCATAGTGCCGTGGTCACATGACGACTTGTCACGTCGACGCATGTCTGTTAGGAGGAAGTGGGGACAGAGTCAGGAGGCTAGCCCTATGCCCAAAATTATCGGTCACTCACTTCGATCCTGGATCAATTAGCGTTCAGACGTCTTTATTATTTAGTATCGATTATTAATCAGGCAATTATACTTGCAATATTCACGTACTTTATATTCTGTAAACCTTATATTTCTTTCTGGCAATTAACTTGCAAAGTAATACTTTTATTGTTTATTAGTTAGTAATTATAATTAAATTTAAGGATATTTATAACATTATACGTTACCGGCAACACATTCGCGGTAATAATATTAGAATTAAGTAATAAAATCAGTGTATAACAAGGCGTTATGCCACGTGGTTACGGATTGCGTATCCGGCGTTCCAACCAGGACTGCGTTATTGTACCTTGCGGAAATTAATGTAAGTAATTGAATCTCTGTTATGATTGGCAATAAACTTGCATAATTCTATAATATCAATCCTTGACATTATACATTGCCCTTGTCCTATCCTAGTCCTAAAATATTGGTAAGACCACTGAATAGTTTGATGTAATAATTATAAATTGAGTTACAATTAGCAATTCGAGTATTAATAAGTATAATTTATAATAAAGATACACGGAAAAAAAATTCACGGATTTTTTACGATTTAACTATCGTAATTTTCATTATATAGTATTGTAACGCTGGACTATAAGTTTTCAATAATAATTTTTACAATAGACTATCGTAATTTTATTTTATAATTTATACCACTACCTGAAAGAAAAAATCAGATACTATAGAGTAAATTATACAAGTTGTGTTAACATAAATTCTAATACAACTATCGTAAAATGAATGAGTCGGTAATGTAGAATTTCTTTAAATATAAAATAATAATTAGAAGTCAATGGAGTAAAATATATTTTCTTAAGAAAGTAAAACTTATAATTAATATAAAAGAAAAATTTATCATTTGGAATTTTTTTTTTTTTTAACATTTAAATTGAGAAGGAAAATACAATCTCGAAATAATAATAAAACATGTTTAAGTAGTAATAATAAAACATTTATTTAATAATTTTTCAAATATATTTTTTTGGTACATATAAAATTTATTATTAATTAATTTATCTTTATCAGTTATAATTTCTCATCAAATTCCGAAAGTATTATAATTTTTTCCTTTTGAATAAATAACTCATTTCGTTGTATTCAAAATACGCACATGTAGAAAATTAAAAAAACCATAGGTGCAATTTTTTCGAATACTTTTTTTCTATAATTTATCATTTTAAAAAAAATCCAAAAATAATTAGGCGTCTGCTAACTTCAGTATCATATAGAAACGTTAAATGTCCATAATTTGAGGTTATTGAAATGTTTTACCTCTCGCAAAGCCGGGTAAAATTATTCATGGTCGACAAATGAAGAATATCCTGTAACAAAATTAGGAGAATTGAATTTATCAGAAAAAATAAATTTTCATTCTTTTAGAATCATTTATCCTATGACCATAATACTACTGAATTTTTTATAAAAATAAACTTCATGTCCAGATAAATAATTTTAAAACGAACGATATACCCACAGAATATTCAGTTTAATAAAAATTGAATAGTAATAATTATACTTACACCACCAAATTATTATATTCCATAATCTATGTAGGTTTGTAATGAAGAAAGCACAGGTTTTTTTTTAAATTTCTTATTTACAATTGTCCAAAAAACGTCATGAAAAATAACCTCTATTTCTGCACTACACTGTGGATAAAGATGAACTGATTTATAAATATATATAGTTGAACCACAAATAATACAGACAAAGTAGACGTCATCATTTGTATATATATATATACATACTCACACAAGCATCACATCATGGTATTGTGACATTTGTCTTTCATACGGAAACGCTTCAGATGGCATATACTATACCATTTCAAAAAATTTACAATCCAACTATCGTAATTTTTGTGACTTGTATTGTAAAAACATAGAGGCAGCACTGTAAATTAAGAGGAAGAATAAAAGAATAAATATTATAATTAAATCTCATTTTTTATTCTTTTACTATTTACGATAGTAACATTGTAATATTTCTTATTGAATTTTATACAACAAACTCTTAATAAAATTACGATAGTGAATAGTAAAAAATCTTTTACAAACTGTAAATTTTCGTATCATATATTTGAAAGTTACAGATAATAAAAGTATAGTCCAGGATTACGATAGTAATATTGGAATTTTTCGTCGAATTTTTTTTCCGTGTACAATCTATAATTTTATAATAAGCCGTGAGGTAAGTTGATAAGCTTTTTATACGTTGCCGAGTTTGGACAAGTGCGGGTTCTTACTTTGCAAGAACTCAAGCCCATTGCTCTGTCCTATAATTAAAAATTTGTAGAGGCCAGCCTAAGCCAGGGTTCAACCCGCGAATCCTGGTGGGTGCTGGTAAAAATCGAGAAGACGAAAAGCGATTTGTCTCAATATATCCTAGGCTATCAACGATAGGTGAGAAAGGGTGCACTGCTTGTGTTTCTTTCACCGTACTTGGCTTCAAGTATCGTACGTCTAAAACATTTATTTTCTATAAAAAGTCATCATTCCCTGACTAAAAGAAATGATTCGAAGCGATTTGTAATGTTAAATGCCCATGAAAAGGGTGATTCAAAAGTATTCAAAAGCATTAAAAAGTATTTAAAAATTTTTTTCCCAAGCGTTTACAATCGTTTCTTTTAACAAGGGTTAGTTATAAAAATGAAATCAACGCCGGTATAATTTTGAATATCCCGGATGTATAAATCTTGCAGTGTGCGGATATGTTTTCTGGTATGTATCTGCAGTAAAGCTCTGACAGCAAAAATTATAAAACTATTTTTCATGATACCAGCATCGAAGCTTCAAGTCTAGGAATTAGTCATTTGAACTTTGATTTTTGTGTTTTGTTTAATAGTGATTTCAGACTATTGATGTTACCTGCGTTAATGACAGTTCTGATTTTGTAATCAAGGTTCATAAAAATTTGTTAAAATAATAAATAGTATTAATGGTTTCTGTTTAATTATAAATTGTAAATCATAAGTTACGCGTACACTAATGGTTGATCACACCATTGGTCTCAAATTAACTCGATTCTAACTGGCTGCTGACACTGAAACTAATTTTTAATGGAGGTAATCATGAAAAAGATAGTGTGAACCACAACTTTAGATTGCAAATATTGTCAGATTTTGCCTACGGCTCGGGCAGCCTACTTCACTCTCGTCTGATATCGTTTCGTTTCATCTTTTGCTACACAATGAACTATTAGAGTTTGATCAAAGTATAAAATCAATGACTTGTATTTAAATGATTATTGATTTTGTTCAAACAAAAAGTATGCACATCGTGAAACTTACATATTTTGTGTGAAAAATTCTCAGCTTTCAGAAAAAAATATCAAAATGGATGTATCAAGCGCTGCAGGGACATAAAAATCGTTTTTTCTTCTTTAATCAAATTTTAAAAGGTCTTTTGTAACTTAAAATAACAAATGGATATTTTTATTGGAAAGCTGAGAATTTATTCTAGAAATAACTGTTATGTGCTTATTTTTTTAAAAAAGTTTTTTTCTCCAAAAAAATTAATGAAATAGTTAAAGAAAAAAATTTTCTTACAATTCAAAAAATCATAACTTCGAAACAGCTACACATTAAAGGCTCAAATTTTCAGAGAATTTTTTTTCAATACACAGAACACCTCCACAAAGTTTGAACCAAATCTGCAAGGGTCGCCCCGTAAAAATAACTTTATTTGGTGGAATGAGCCATATGTAGACGTAGGGTAGGCAAAACAGGGTACCCCCAAAATTTTGTAAAAGAAATTTTTTCATTTTAAATGGTTTTTAAACATTCGAAAATCACTTCTGTAAATACAATTAAGCGTTTCTGTTTTTGTTTGTTGTGTGTTATATAGTGGAAACCTAAACATGCAAACCTCTCAATAAGACAATTTATAGATAAATTGAGAAAAATATAGATAGCCCGAACTGGGAATCGAACCCAGACCAATTCGGTAACGCGCCGAGTGCTCTACCAGTTGAGCTATCCGGCCCTATACTATATTCCGTTCAATTTGATCTATAACTTATTGAGCCACACCGTTCTTCTTACGGTAATACACACATTTTATATAGTGGAAACCTAAACATGCAAACCTCTCAATAAGACAATTTATAGATAAATTGAGAAAAATATAGATAGCCCGAACTGGGAATCGAACCCAGACCAATTCGGTAACGCGCCGAGTGCTCTACCAGTTGAGCTATCCGGCCCTATACTATATTCCGTTCAATTTGATCTATAACTTATTGAGCCACACTGTCCTTCTTACGGTAATACACCATTTTATATAGTGGAAACCTAAACCTGAATTTTGATTGGTGAACTTTTTCAAAAATCAATTGTCAGTTGAAAAATATTAATGACGTTTGTTTTATGATAAAAACTATTAAAAATTTTTTTTCTTCTTTTGGATCCAATAAACATGTAAAATATAATTTTTCTTTATGTAAATTACTTACAAAAAAATTCAACTTAATAAAATTCGTTCAAAATTCAGAAATTTTTTTTTTTTACCTTTTTTAGGGGGTACCCCACTTTGCCCGCAGAAATGCAAATATTTTTTTTTAACGGTAATTGACAATTTCTTCTATTTACTTTGAATATCATTGAGAAAAACAAGATTTAGCGTATTTGAGTCCTCGAAAACTTGGTATTTCCTTGACATTGAAAATTCGACAGAGTACCTCTAGACAAACACCCTGTTGAAATATGAGACCTTGATATTAATATTTAAAGGTGGCGCTTCACGATTTTCCATTTTTCATCTAAATAACATGGGAAAAAAAAATTTTAAGTTTGGAATTTTATACCTTAGCAATGGTTCATTATACAGATAAGTTCACGAGTGGACCAACCGCCGCCATTTTGTGCCTCAAAACATCTTGGTGTCCACAATAAAACTTGTAGATTAGAGTTCACTGAGTGATGGATGAGGGTATGTGTTTATAATGGCGTATCTGAAATCTTGGTGAACATATTCCTAGTGGAGGTAGCCCTTATGGGCTGGGGAAGAACTTGCGCGCCCCACCACTATACCTAGCAAGCGGTTCACCAGAGCTGAAGTCTGGTACCATGGGGGATCCATTCCAAGCCCCGCTTTGACCAGAAATGGGAGAAGTGTTTGGGTCCGAATGAGGTCGGACTCGTGGTGGTTGTTGGTGAGACACCCACATGCAATGCATGCCTAATGGGTAAGTTAATGTGAGCTTATGCTCACATTTCGCTTTTATAATATATGGTAGTGTCAAAAATAGGGACCACACGCAACGCGAGTATGCCCAAAAGGGTGAGGTATCGGCTTCCGGTCGGCGGAGGCGGACTTAGGTCCCGTTACATTAATTAATTATACAGATAAGTCTTCCCCCAAGCCGCCCAACTTTAATTTGGCTTGAATAATTAGTGTGCTATCTGGCCTGGGGAAAGTAGAAAATCTTAGAGGGGACGTTTCGAAACAAGCGGATAATTGCTTGTGGGAACCCGCAAGAAACAAGTGGAGTGGCCCTTTACATAGGGTATGGGGAGAACTTGCGTCCCACCACTAATCTATGCAAGCAGTTCACCAGAGCTGAAGTCTGGTACCATGGGAGCCCCATTTCCAAGCCCCATTTCGGTCAGAGTCTCTTTATTTCCTGGGATGGCAGGAATGGGGGGCCGAGTGAGGTAGGACTCGTGGTGGCTGTTGGTGAGACACCCACATGCAATGCATGCCTAATGGGTAAGTTAATGTGAGCTTATGCTCATATTTCGCTTTTATAATATATGGTGGAGTTGATTATAAAAATAGGGACCACACGCAACGCGAGTATGCCCAAAAGGGCGAGGTATCGGCTTCCGGTCGGCGGAGGTGGACTTAGGTCCCGTTACATTAATTAATTAATTATACAGATAAGTCTAGGATACATTTTTGTAGGGAATTCAACGCGCTACAAAAAAAGTTTCTTATGATTTTTGATAAACCTATCTGTTCGTAAGTTATTTGAGCTTGGAGTCAAATTTTTATTAAATTTCCAGATCTTTTCACTTTTTCAATGAAACTATCAGACTTATAATAAAATGTCATGAGTTCTTTATTGTAGACAATTTTATTTCCTACAAATTACCTTGAATAAAGTTTTTGTTAGTTCCAGATAATTATCTATTTAATTAGATTTTAATATCAAATTCTTAAAAAATTTAGTGTTCTGATCGATTTCAAGAGCTTGACATTAAACTGGAAATAACTAGAAAATTATGCGGAATCCAAAAAAAATTATCGGAGATAATTTGTAGGTAATAAAATTTTCTACAAATAAGATCAAACATCATTTCCTGATAAGTCTGATAGTTTCGCCGGAAAAGTAAAAAGATCTCAAAACTTACTATAAATTGGACTTCAAGCTCAAATAACTTTTAAGTAGATGGATTCTTTAAAAAATGATAGGAGACTTGTTTTGTAAAACGTGACATTCCCTACAAAAATATATCCTGAACTAATCTGTTCAATAAGCCATCGCCGAGTTATAAAAATCCAAACTTAAAATGTTTTTTCCTATGTTATTACATGAAAAATAGAAAATCGTGAAGCGCCACCTTTAAATATTAATATTAAGAGCTCATATTTTAACAGGGTCTTTGTCTAGGGATACTCTGTCGATTTTTCAATATTCTTCGAGAAAAAAAAATCGTGTGGTATCGTGGGACACCTGATAGGAACGAAGTTCTTTATTATAAAAATATTAATTTCAAGTTTCATTCGAGGTATAAAGAAAATGGTTATTCGGGTATATATTTTGTATTATGATTTTTTTATCGATATCTGTGTATGCTGTAAAGAATAAACATAAAGAAACACACTAGACTGGGCCGAAAAAATCGAGTATTTTTTTTTTTTTTTGATACTGAGAAAATATTATTCCTGATGACCAAAAAAATTATTGTGCAAGTTTGAGCCCTTAACATTGATATTAAGAGGTGTATCGTTACGACTATTAGTTTTTTTATAGAAATTTTATTTTTTACCTAAAACTTGTAAATTATCTATCTCAAAAATTTTAACAATGTATAATCTTAAAGGAAATTGAATTCCCTACAAAAAATCTCTCTTAGTAAATTGACGTAAAATGAGCCGTTGTACGTCAATCAAGAGTAAGTTTAAAAATATTCAAACTTGAAGATCAAGTAAAATAGTATTCTTTCCTGTTATAAGTGCTGTCAAATTTTTTGTCTCGATTACTTATCAAGTTAGTTATAGTAACAAATCCTATATTGCATTAGAAAATTTACTTTCTTAAATTTGGATTTATTAATAGTACTTGATAATAATATTTACTACACAAATAGCAAAAAATGCATTACGTATAGTAATTTTTAATGTCTTATTATGTAATTATTACTAACTAGTAAATTTTACTAAACGCTTAGTAATAATTACAATACAGAATGTATTTTTTCATATCTGTTAGTAAATTTTACTATAGTATTGTAATTTTCACTATACTTTTTTTTCCGTGTAGACTACACATAAAAATCTTACGCTTTTTAACTTCTCGCTGCAAAAATCGACGAATTTCGTAAAGTTCGTAACGTCCCGCTAAGAAAATCGACGATTTTCGAAAAATTGGGAAGTTGTTGTTCTCACCCCGATTTACGAAAATCGAGTTTTCATCAAATGACGACATTTTGAGGTCCTAGAAAGCTATTCTGACTATTTTCAGAATGATGTCCAAGTGTCTGTATGTATGTGCGTGCGTGTATATATGTAAACTCTATAACTTTTCAAGTAATGAACCGATTTGGATAGTTAAGGCGGCAATCGAAAGAGCTTGTTGGCCATCAACTTTTCTGAAAATTTCAGGTCATTTAATCAAGTAGACTCGAGAATATTGGCAAATTACAAAAAAAAAATTTTTTTTTTTAGTTTTTTATTGATTTCTCGGAAACGACTTATACGATCAACTCCAAAATATAACCAGCTCTTGAACTTAATAAACGTCGATCGCCGCCTCAAACGTTAAAATCGGTTAACTAGTTCAACAGATATCGGCGTTGAAAAGTCAAAAAATAAAATTTTATGTTATTTTTTCCGGATGAATCATAATACAATGTACTAAAGTGTGTATGAAATCATACAGACTTTTCCCCTTTATGGTCTCTTTTGATTATTATATAATGTCATCTAACTTGTTCTTTAGTTTAAATCATAGTATCAAGAAAAAAATTGAAAAAACACGGTTTTTAATATCTTTCTCGAATATTTTATATATATTTGCTCTGACCTGAGTCAAAACTTATTTGAATCTTGATTTTGATCACTGCCATTGATTTCTGCCTCAATACATTTATTTATTATAATCGTGAATTAAAATTTAAAAACCGCTTATTCATTAATAACTTTCGATTCTTAAATTTTCAAACTTTAGCATAAAACGGAACTTAAAAGAGTTTGAAAACCTCATAAAAAAACAATCGCATGCAATAGGATTTTCGAGCTCGAAGAGCTCGAAAATATATTCTCACTAGTATTTTTGAGCTCCTTGAGCTCGAAATTAGCGGGAAGTTTTGGGACTAGCCCGCAGGGCCAACCAACGCCCAGATTTTTTAACTTCCAGCTAGAAAATCGACGATTTTCGAAAAATTAGGAAGTTATTGTTTTTACCCCGATTTGCGAAAATCGAAATTTAACCAGATGTCGACGTTTTGAGGTCCTAGGAAGCTATTCTGACTATTTTCAGAATGATGTCCGAGTGTCTGTATGTGTGTGTGTGTAATTGTGTGTGTGTGTGTGTGTGTGTGTGTGTGTGTGTGTGTGTGTGTGTGTGTGTGTGTGTGTGTGTGTGTGTGTGTGTATGTATGTGTGTGACCGGTCTATAACTTTTTAACTAATGAACCGATTTGGATGGTTGATGCGGCAATCGAAAGAGCTTGTTTGCCATCAACTTTTCTGAAAAGTTCAGATCATTTAATCAAGTAGACTCGAAGATATTGGCGAATTACGAAAAATGAAATTTTTTTTTTGTTTTTTATTGATTTCTCAGAAACGACTTATACGATCAACTTCAAAATCTAATTAGCGCGAAAACTCAATAAAACGCGTCGATTGCCACCTTAACTATCTCAATCGGTTAATTCGTTAGTGAGATATCGTGGGAGAAAAAAATTCTAAAGAACGGTTTTTTCAAAAACAATGGTATGCAAAAGTCTTTTCGAGTTCGAAGAGCTCGGAAATGCTTCTACAACAATGTTTTCTAGCTCTTTGAGTTCAAAGAGCTCGAAAACAGCGTGAAGTTTTGGGGCTGGCCCGCAGGGTCAACCGATAGACAGATTTTTTTTCTCGCGTTACGGATGTTTTTCGCCGGCTAGGGTAGCCCTCCGCAACGCCCTTTAAGGACCTTCGTTTCAACAAGAAAAAAGTCGATTTTTTGAAACAAAAAAATATATATATATATACTAGAGTGTTTCGTATTTAGGCGATATTTTTTTTCTGTCCTACCTGAAAAACTAACAATTTATAAAACAAAAAAAAATTTCCCGCTTGAAAAAAAATTCTGAGTCAATTAGGGGCTTAGCACATCGAAAAATTCGATTTTCCATGTGATGTCCAAATAATTTTTTTTATTTTAATAATTTTTTCTGAGCTTCTCTCTGCAAAGCGCGTGAAAACGCAAAGTCAGCTTTTTCACCGTTTTGTGCGGCAAAGAATAGTGGGCAGACAACTGCAATAAGTTTAACGAATAAACGATAAACGGTCGTCACTTTCCACCAATGACGATAATTATAAGTTCCCCATCACATTGCCAAGCAAAGTTGATAAAAAGCCTGAGCACCCATAGCTCAGGGCTAGTCGGTTCTTAAAACTTACGGTCCGCGAATATTCGAACGTCGAAATTTCGTGCACTCTTATTGCAGGAATCCGCCCTAGGCGTTGAAAAGTCAATGAGAGAATTTTTAATATTTTCAACCTTAATCTTATTGCAGGAATCCGCTTCGGCGTTGAATAAACAATAATGCACTTCTTAATTTATCTAGACTAATTCTTATTGCAGGAATCCGCTACGGCGTCGAATAATCGATAAAAAATAGTCAAAGATCGTGAATTTCACTAACCTTACTGCAGGAATCCGCCCTAGGCGTAGAATAATCAGTAAGGCATTTAAAAATAAAATCTTTTGTATCCAATTATTGCAGGAATCCGCTTCGGCGTTGAATAATCAGTAATTGAATTCAAATTATTATTAAAAATCCTCAAATATTGATCTAAAATTCGATTTGACGCAACTGTAGTAATCTTTCGTCTAGTACAATATTTGTCGGATTTTAAAAACCATCCAGTACGATCGAACCAGTGACGCGATTCCATCTCTTGCCAAGTTAATCTGCGCATAAAACCACTTTTCGGGTGTGTAAAAAGGACGCATTAAATATAAATTAAAATCTTTAT
Source organism: Microplitis mediator (assembly GCF_029852145.1). NCBI lineage: Eukaryota > Metazoa > Arthropoda > Insecta > Hymenoptera > Braconidae > Microplitis > Microplitis mediator. Next base: position 15,391,557 of record NC_079975.1, on the reverse strand, counting down.
AAAATATTTGTTAAGGATAAATAATCCTATAATGTCAACTAAATATACAATTGTGAAAACTAGAGTGAGTAAGTGACGTTTAGTTTAAAACGCTGTAATTTGAACCATCAAAATAAAGACAAGTTCATCACTCCAACCTTGCGGTTTTCATTCGAGAGTAGTACATAAGGTCTTTTCCTATAACCCAGCCGCGCCCACTCAACCCAAATCCTAGGAGGAAGGTCAAGAGAGCTGCAACGTTCTGGAGGGGTAAAATCTGCCGTACTAGAAGAAGTTACATCGAAAGGTAGGTGAAAGAACTATTTTTCCATCATCCATACAATACTCTTGGCTTAAAAAAAACACCAGTCTCTTCGGAGACGTTTGGGTTCTCAATATTCGAAAAGATCCACTATAAATAATGAATTATAGGAAGATAATTTCTTCCTCGTATTTTTTATTGTTGTCCACACCCTCCAACCTGTTTGTCCAAAATTACTATCACTACCGAAGGGAGAAATCCCCCCGGATGAAAAAATTAAAAATTAAGCGGCGGACATCACATAAAGAACACTGGTGGCAGCGGTGGGATTTTCGAAATCAAAAATCCTTCTTTTTGAGCCACAGGTATCATTTTTCTACCAATTTTGAGATTAAAGGTAGATTTTGTGGTAATTTTCCTACTTTTGAAAATTAAATAATTCTTAATTTTAAGGTTCGGGGCATTTTCGTAAAGAGCCACACCCTGCCTTCGTGGGTTTGCCACACTTTAGCAGGTAGCAATTCCACGTATTGCTGACTCAGCATTTTCCGCCCCTCGAATCGAGTCGCGGAACGCCTGAGTCACCGTCCACGACTTCGCGACCAAATCGCGAGTCAGCAAAAAGTCATACATCGACTATGTCGTTCCAACTTTGAGCTGTAGAAACTAACTCTTTCTCTTTCTTTCTGACATAAGTCAGCAATTTTCATCCCGCGTTCAGCGACTTATAATTTCGCCGTTTCACACGTCATCTTAGGGTGTGGTCTCCACCATTACCCGAAATAAACAAAATCGGAGGCGAAGAAATCTAACGCCTCCTCCAGCTCACGGCTTAAATTCAACAATGTCCGAACACGACGATAACGAGAGACCCGTCATCCGACTAGATGCCACCCTGCACGATGCAAACACCCCTCCAACTCAGTACGATATAACCAAGGAGCTCTACCGAGAGCTACCTAAATTTAAAGGTAAAGGCCTAACTTGCGAACAAGATTTTAAAGAGTTTGACGCGATCGTACGTAGCTGGTTACCCTGCATCCTCCCAGACTATCATAATATGTTTGTTGCCAAAATTGCAAAGAGAATCTCCGGTCGTGCTAAAAGCATCATCGAATATACTCCGATCCACAGCGTTGAAGAACTACTCAACGCATTGGGTGAGAGATTTCGTCACGACGATCCTGCTCTTATCTGGCATAAACGCCTAGCTGCAGCGTCCCCGAAAGACGGAGAATCTATCGAAGACTTTTATTTCAGGCTACGCAGAATGATCAAAGGCCTGGAAGCTGCACTACCAGCAGAGAATCGAGGTGCCATCATGTCGCAACAAGAAAAGGTTGCATTCGATCTTCTTTATTCCGCTTTGCCTGACCTTCCAAAATGTCTTGCGCGTCTAAAAGATCTCAGAACGCTGGAAGAACTTTATAAGGCGATTAAAGGAGAGCGAACTCGTGAATGTTTGCGGTCTGCTCGGAAACGCGATTCGAACGATTTTTCGCGTCATCCTCATAAAGACCGTCGAGACTATGACCAAGACTATAATAGACGCTACTCTAAAGACGATTATCAGAGACCTCGTCGGGATTATGACGATTGCGATGATCGTCGAGAGACTAGAGGAGGAACGTTTACTTACTCTAAAAACAACCACAGACGGAGTAAATATGACACAGACGATGAAGGCAGTGTAGACTTTGACGCCAGTGCAGAGTCCGCAGACTACTTAACTTACGCTTACACCTCAAGTAAAGGGGGACGTAGCCAGAACCCTAACGATGATTCGACTCCACGAACGTACAAGAAAAACCCGTCACGTTCACGTACAAAAGAGCATTTTCCGGCCAGACAAAAGACTGTGACGTTTGACCCTGCTGACATAGACACTGAAAAACTGGAACATCTGAAATTAGACGCTCTATGTTGCGACTGTCCGTTTTGTCCTCACCGCGAAATGACTAAATCTACCCCAAAGAAAAGCAACGACGAGTATTTAAACTTGACGGGCGCTCGACAGGCCAAGGCGACTGCGAGTATGCCCCGCGAGCCTCGCCGATTCATAAGTGCCCAGCAGAGGCCTCAGACTGTGAAGGAATTCAAAATCCTTCAACGCCCCAAACCCTCACTTTAGTAATCGGTAAAGGTCCGAGAGTCTGGATGAAATCTCCAGACCTCTCCCAGGGTGGTTGCGAAGTTTTGTTGGATTCAGGTTCTGACCTGAATCTCCTTTGTATTGATGCTCTGGGAAATGATACCATCTTTTACCCCGAAAACAGCGATAAAGTGGGTGGCATAGCGACCGGCAGTATGCCAATAATTAGAACTGTGACGCTCAAGGTCTTTAAAGTAGATGTTTGTTTCCAGGTCGTACCTAGGGCACCAGGAGATTATCTGGGTATCCTTGGAAATCAATTTTTCATCAAAGAACGAGCTGGCATTTCTTTTTATTGGAATACGCTGGTCCTTAAAGGTCGACCCACCCATCCTATCCCTTTTTCGATGGAAGACGACCTTGACGGCGGGTATATCCTGTCCCTAGGGACAGGTCCAAAAATATTCGATTCGTGTAATTCTCTTTATGGAGAGCTACAATGTTTTCTCGTGGATACAGGGAAGGATGCATGTTTAATAAATTCTTCTGCCCTTAAACCCGAAATTAGAGTAGATTGGAGCGACACCATGCTACTCCGAGGTTTAAATGGGCATCCCATGGAAACGATCGGCACTGTCGAACTGAAAGTTTTGGGATCTTAAATTCGATTTGATGTTTGTGAGGACAATTTACCCTTCAATGGCGTCGGCATATTGGGAAGCAACTTCCTGAGAAAGGAACAAGCAGAAATCTCATACCATCATCAATCTCCGAATTTATTTTCTCGACCTTCCCGACCTCTATACTTCAGTCTCGGGGTGAAGCCATCCCGTTCGTATATCATTCCACCCCGTATGCGAATGTTTGTCTCTGTACCTGTCTTGAACCCAAAAATCAGACAAGGCTATCTCCGTAAGATTCCTCTTAAAGAGGGACTATTAATGGGTGAAGCCGTTGTTTCTGTGGATGATGGCCAGGCGATGAGTATGGTGATCAACACAACATCCGATCCAGCAGAAATCAACATTGAGCCTCAAATGCTTGAAGAATTCGAATTTGATTACCTCGACCCATCTGACGAATATTCCGATACTGCTGAAGCTCCACCCGAAACAAACTCACTCTCCAAGCAATTGACATTCTAGATCAACTCGGTGGAGCGGAATATTTCAGCGTGTTTGATCTTGCAAGCGGTTTCCATCAAGTACCAATGGATCCCAGGGATGCTGAGAAAACTACGTTTTCCACCCCTGACGGTCATTGGGAATATTGCTGTATGCCTTTTGGACTCGAATGTGCCCCAGCAATTTAACAAAGCATGATGGATTTCACTTTGAGTGGTTGAAAAGGCACCGAATTGTTTATTTACCTCGATGATTTTGTAAGTTACGCATCTTCACTCGAAGAGCTTGAGATACGAGTGCAAAGACTCTTCAATCGCCTTTGAGAGGCTGGGCTAACTCTTCAGCCCGAGAAATGTAAATTTCTCTGCCCGGAGGAGGAATATTTGGGTCACATCATTACTAAAGAGGGCGTGAAACCCGACCCAAAGAAAATTTCATCCCTCAAAAATGCATCCCACCCCCGTAATCATACGGAGGCGCGCAAACTTCTGGGATTAGCGAACTACTACCGACGTTTCATCGAAAACTTCGCCGAAAGAGCGAAACCCATCACTGACCTTACCAGAAAAACTAAACCATTCGTCTGGTCAGCTGATTCTCAAAAAGCTTTCGATGACATAAAGAATGCATTGTGCGAAAATTCATTCCTCGCTTACCCCGATTTTAATCGACCATTCATATAAGCGACTAGTTCGTCTGATGTTGGCATCTCGGGTATTTTGAGCCAAGAACTCGCTAACGAAGATCAAACTCCCGACAACCCAGATGCAAATGTCGAGATAATTGTCTCATGTACATCTAGAGTTTTGCAAGAAACTGAAACCAGATATACACACAACGAAAAAGAATGTTTGGCGGTTTTGTATGCGGCACAACAATTTCGGCCTTACCTCTACGGTAAGCCCTTCACCTTGTATGCAAGTAGTCCTTGTATATCTTAGTTAAAGGATAGCCAAACCGTTACAGAACGCCAAATTAAATGGAGATCTAAATTAAGTGAATATAAATTCTCTGTTGTTGTTCGGCATAAAATCTCCGAGCAATATACCGAAGGATTATCTTACAATCCTGAAGGAAGATCTCCGGCAGAGATTAATTCGAAAGAAACACCCATCCAAGAAGCTGTAATGTTACCGCTCAAGAAAAATTCTTGTCCAGATGATGAAGCAGTAGCAGCAGTAAAACGAGGTCGAAAACCGGGAGGTAAAAATAAACCCCGTGTCAACAGCGCTCCACAACGTTGTGATACAATTGCATCTCGTTTACGTATGAGACGAGCTACAGAAATTAACCCAAATCGGAAAAAGGTAAATTATTGTGAAATAAGTACCGCTGAACCTGACGTTTCAGGGGGTATTAAAGACGACGTATTCGAAAAAAATCAACCAGGACCATCATCAGGACCTCAAGCTCCAGTAGATCCGGAACCAGAGCCTGAAACAGATGAGGAGGAAGAAGAAGCAGTCCGACTCATGAACGAGGAATATCTGGTGAACGAACAGGATAAAAGTTCCAGCGATCAGAGGGATGAAAATTCGCCTGTGGCGATCAATCGACAACAAATGCGGGAAGATTTGCGGAAATTATTTGATCGTTTCAACAGAGCTCTTGAACAACGTACCGTTGACATCCTAGATAAAGAAGCAGATTGCTCTGTTCGTCCAGACGACTACTACAATCTACTGCCAGTAGTAGTCAGCCCTCAAGTGGCCAAGGAAGTCAGAGAATATCTTGAGCAGAGTAACCTCCCGCACGTATACGATGAAAACGAAGACTCAGACGAATCCGAATCCGAATCCAAATCCGAATCCGAATCCGAATCCGAATCCGAAGAAGAAGAAGAAGAAGAAGAAGAAGAAGAAGAAGAAGAAGAAGAAGAAGAAGAAGAAGAAGAAGAAGAAGAAGAATTTCTTCGAGAAAATGAAAATACCGAAGAAGATGATGACTCCAGCGAAGCCAGCTGCTCGGAACCAGAAGTCCAAGTGGAAATAATTCCAGCAACTCCACAAGCGCCGAGCGCCGGTAAAATTCGTGAAAAATATTTCACTGCAGGTAAAAGTCTATCCACGCCCATGTGGAAGCACACGGTTCTGAAAGCTGCGCAGAAGAATTACAACAAACTGGAATACGATGACCATTCAAAAACTTTCTATTGGAATGACGAGGTAGAAGCAGATAATAGAAATTCCACCATCATAGCGAGACCTTATACTTGTCAAACCTTAAACACCGAAGATTTTCCAGCTGCATCTTCCAGTATTGCGCACCCGAAAGCTCCCAAGCCAATGGTGGAAGTTTCCCCAAAAACTAACAATAATGAAGAAACGTTGCTGAACGGAAGCCAGCAACCCAGATCACCAAATAAAAATTCTACAAATGATCGTGCGAGAAGGGTAGAGAGCTCTTCTCAAGCAGACAAATCAGAGACCACACAATATGACGAAGCCACGGTGATTCAAGTAGAGGTACACCAAGAACAAGACGATGGAAATGAGCAGGCAAACGAATCTGATCCTCGCCATGTGACACACCCGGAAGTTGTTGACGAACAACTGGGGGATGAGCCGGCTGTGAATGACGATTTTCCACCTAAATTTCCGAGTCAAGCTCCACGGTGCATCTTCAACCCTCCATCTTCGGACATAGCCAAAGATTTGAGTGGTCAAAACTACTCACCGTCTGAAGTTTCCTCTTCATCTGGCTGTGAATCTGACAGACCTCAGAAACTGCCTAAAAATGAAATTAAATTTGAAGACAGTCGAGATGGAATCACGTATGTGAGAGATCACATGGTGCATTTCCTGTCTCTGGATTGCGAAATGATGAAACCAGTTTCAAGGCTGTTGAGAGATCTCACTTTCATCAATCGAGAAGATCTGAAGACGGCTAAACCGAAATTGGGTGACGTACTTGTCACAACATTGGGTCAACGCTTCATCTTTACCGTCTTCGTCAAGAAAAACCAATTCGAAAAAATCGACTTAACTAATTTTATCGAAGGACTCCGGAACCTGAGAGCGTCCATATTCAAACATGAGATTTATACGTTCCGCATAGCGAAACAGGGGGATGACTTCGACGATTTGAACATATAGTCTACTTGCTTTTTGTTTATATCTTTTTGTTTATAACTTTTTGTTATTATATTATATAATATTTTGTTTTGTTTGTTTTGTTATAATATTATATAAAAACGTTTTGCAAGTAAATTCTCAGTCGACTTTAACCGAATACTGGAGAAAGATTGTTCTCATGCAGTTAATGAAATGTATAAAATAAAATAATTCAATATTTTTTGAATCGTTTGGTCACAAACTTTATACGAAAATGTTAATTATTAATTATGGAAATAATTATTTAATTTAATCAACAGAAAAAAATACTAGCCTAACAGCTGCTGTTTGTACCGACGTGGTCTGCACATATCCATAGTGGGGAGAAGTTGCAAAACATTTTTGTTAATAACAAAAAAAAATTACACGAATTTTTGCCGGGTAAAAGTACCGGGAGATTCACGAGATTTTACTCTATTTTATTCAATTTTTTATTTGACTATGGCAATTTTTCGCCACAACGTTTAGTAGTAGGGCAAGTAGACTAATAAAGCCTTATCTCATACAAGAATTGGGCGACTGTTCTATTGAAGTAACTCTTTGCGAAGAAAATATAGAAGTTCCCGCTGAAGAATTACGCGATAAAATCATCGAAGAAAACCACTGCAGCCCTATAGCAGGTAATAAGGGCGTCGTGAAAACTTATTGGCGAATCCGCGAGAGATTCTACTGGCCCGGCATGACGAAAATGATCTACAGATTCATCCAAAAATGCGAAATTTGCCAGAAGAACAAACTCACGCGAATTAAAACTAAACAACCAATGATGATAACCGACACTCCCTTTGAGCCCTTCGAGAAAATCTCCATCGATACCGTAGGACCACTTCCTATGACCAGAAGTGAAAACGTCCATATCCTGACGATCCAGGATAACTTTTCGAAAGCCGTAACCGCGATCCCAATACCCGATATCCGATCGACAACGGTGGCTCCAGCCCTTGTTGATCGATACATGTGTTATTATGGGTGTCCGAGAGTCATCCTCCCCGAAAAAGGTACGTCATTTACCTCGAAAATAATACAACAGCTTGCAAAAGCTTTAAAAATACAAAGATTAACGACTTTGGGTTAGTACCCTCAGTCAAACGGATCTTTAGAACGGAGCCATCAACCACCAATAGACTTTTCAAGAGTAATTTTAGATGAGTATCCAAACTGGGATCGATATGTGGGTCTTGCTGCGTTGAGTTATAATACAAACGTGCGCACTTCTACCAAATTCACTCCATTTGAGTTGATGTTTGGTCGAAGAGCTCGATTGCCAACCCAATTCCCCGATTATTCCGGAATCGAAACTTATTCTGATTATCTCGCTGACCTTATGGGAAGATTGTCAGAAGTTAGAGAAATCGCTGCTGATTGTCTCAATAAGGCAAAACAAGATTCCAAAATTCGTTATGATCGACACATACATGCCAGAACCTTTAAAGTAGGTGATTTCATTTATGTTCTAAAAGAGCCGAGGAAAAATAAACTCGATGTTTATTACACCGGGCCTTATGAAATTGTCGAAATTAACGAATTTAGGAGTCTTATTTACCTGAATGACAAAGGGAACCGAAAATTGGCCAACCCCAACAAAGCTAAACCTGCTGTCGACTATAAAGCTAAACCTTTGTAAAGTTCTCTGTTCCAGATCCAAGAAACTCTTGCCACCATGAGACTATTATTAATATTCTCGATTATCATCGCCGAGAGCAGCCAATCCAAGGATGTATTGACCATCCAGCCACTGGCAGGCAATCCAGGGTTATTGTATGACCCATTTAAGAAGATCCACCTGATTAAAGAAAATTGGTGCATAATTTCTTCCATTAACGTCCAAGGGTTGGTAGGCCTGTACCCCTTTGAATTGGACCACATGCACTCAACCATGCTTGGTTGTGCCAAGATCATTGACGTTGGGTCCTGCATGCATTATCTGAAAATCGACATGTTAAACGAGGTACCGGTCAGAATACACCAGACCAGAAATCGGTTAGAACAGCTCCTCGAAGAAACCACCTTCCAAACACCGCCACTTGACCGTAACCAGCGAGCTCCGTGGTTTGGTTTTATAGGCACGATTTCTCGAGAACTGTTTGGGACCATGAATTATGAAGATAAAGAACACATTATTAAGGAAATCAACGAGTTTTATCAAGATAACGCAGAAATGGTGCACCTGGTACAAAACGCCACTCACATCGTCAAAAGTGAGATCAATACCATCCTTCGGAGCGAAGCACAGATCAAGGCCAACATAAATAAAAATAAAATAAATGAATAAACTTGCAGACGTCACTCATGCATTCATAAATGCAACTTTAAATTATTTGGAGCAAATCGCCTATGTAGTGAAAGTCCTCATGCTGGGCGATCAGCGCTTGGAAATCGCCACTAATCACTTACGAGTCTTGAGAGAGGCCAAGACCATCATCGAAGAGGCCAAAGCCGGCAGACTCTCTCCTCAAGCGATATCACCAAAACAACTTTACAAAGCAACTGTCGATATCATGAGGAAACATCCTGACTTAGATCCACCTCAGCCGATTGACAGGATGGACATCTCAACTTTGTCGGCAGTATCGACCGTAAAGGTAGTGAGGGCAAGAGGCTACTTACTTATCATAGCAACCCTGCCTCTGTTTCACAAGATTCCGCTGCTTTCATCCGAATTAAGACCGCTGCCGAAACCAGAGAATTTAAATGCAAAAATTCAAACCCTGATGATTTTATCATCCAAAAATTTCCTGATTACAGATCCAGACCTGCAAAGATTTTATTTAGCAGACTCTGAAAATATCAACACCCGTAAAAATATCGGAGACGACCTGTCTTGTCTTCCCGATATTCCATTCCAATCTACTAAAGTTCCAGAAGAGGTTGATTGCGGAATGGAACTGCTCTTGAAATCAACACAAAACATGTCAAGATCCTGCAACACCCGGATCATCTTCGAGTGTAAGACCACGTGGATAAAACTCAACCAACCAAATTCCTGGGCGTACTCGACTTGCAAAGAAGAGAAATTAAGCCTCAAATGCTTAGACTTAATTGAAAAAGATTATTACATCAACGGTACAGAAATGATCCACATCCGGGGCAGATGTGAAATTAAAACTGGGAAGTATATGATCAAAAGCATAGATGAAGAGATCACTCATTTGAATATCACTCTCCCAAGGTTGAATTTGACCTCGGAAGCGTTATCGTCAAATTTAACAGCTGAGCCTAAAGTCTCGGGATTTCGCTTCAAAAAGAACATCGACCCATTAAACACAGTCGACAAGTTCCAACCCTGGGGAGCAGGGCTGGAAGACACAGAAAACCGGATTCCGAAATCTCACTTCATCATCAGGAAAAGGAGATAAATCGAACGATGACGGCGGGAAATATGTCTGCCCTCGTCATCTTGTGTTTCATTTTCATCGTTCCAGTCGTCTTCAAATGTTGTATTTGCTCAAGTAAAAGGTGCTGCTTCACCTATAAGAAAAACAAGCAGCCTGTAACAGGGAAAAATGAGTTATTTTATCGACCAAAATCGCGATTTTTCGCTGATGGTCATTTACCCTATCCGCAACCCCAAACGAGCAATTTAATGAGTTTTTCGACTTGTCACCGGGCGCGCTGATTGAAAATACTCTTACGCTAGGCCCGATCATAAATTAGTAGAGGAGTGGTTTTCTGATAACAACCGAAGACACCCGAGTGAAATTATTAAAGACGTACAAAGACAGAACCGGCAGGGCCGGGTAACCATCAAGACTTACACACACAACCGGACAGACCACTCAAAGATTGAGACGCTGAATTAACGCAGTAGAGTACAAGTAAATTTGGAACTTTGACGAACGAGACGTAGAGCCAAAGGAACCTGACGAGACAAACCACCAGACGGAGACAAAGCCACCGGAAAACATAAAAAATAAAATCAGGTATTAATGAAATTAATTGTTCTAGGCCCAAGCCAGAATATTAATTTTATCCTATAAAAATACTTAGTCGTTCGTCAGGTAAATCCGCGTCTAGGCCCGTAATAGATTAATTAGTGTAAATTTTGTTAAAATTAATTTAAGCCATTCGTTTGTCTAACCAGATCCAGGCCCTTCAGCCGGATCCAGCGCGTCATTCATAATTCCAGGCCATTGCCGGAATTATTGCGTCGTAGAAAATTCTAGGCCTATTGTGTGACAACACAAGCCAGAAATTTCGTGGTCGAGTCCGCGTTAAATAAATAATTAAAATTAAGTAAATTAATTAAATAAAATTAATCGATATAAATAAATTGAAATTTATAAAGAGACCGTTAAATAACTAAATAAGACAAAGTTAACAAACGCGAAAAGTCTGAGATAAAATTTAATTAATCAATAATTAAAATTATTAAATAATAGTAATTAGTAAATTATCGTAATTAAAGTTAATAACAATAAAAGAAAATCAAGTGTCTAAATGGAACAGAAAAGAATCAAGGAAAGTCAAAAGTAGTCAGTGACGCATACTTTGAAGAATCGAGTGAGAATCGGGTGAACGTGGTATTGGGATTTCTGACGTAAATTTATTGTGGTTACAGATAATTACTAAAATGGAAATAAAAAAAATAGTGAGACAGTTGATTAAAAATTAATTAATTAATAATAATATCTTTAAACTAAATTTTAATTAATTAATTTTATTGTTGGTAAAGGACGGTTAATTGGTTGTATATTAATTGATTTGTAATTTTAAACGGTAAATTGAATTGGAGGATTTTAATGTTGGTGAAAGGAAAATTGTTAAAAGAATGTGTGGATTAAAAGTGAAAATAGTGTTAGTGATATTAAAATTGTTAGTGTTAAAATCACGTTGAGGGTCAAGGTGACCGCGTGAATTTGTTGTAAAGGTTTTAGATCACGTAGAGGGTCCAGGGGACCGCGTGAATGAATTAATTGTTAAGGTAAACGTCGCGTAGTGGGTCCAGGGGACCACGCGGGAATAAATATAAGGTTTTAGCTACGTAGAGGGTCTTGGTGACCGCGTGGAGGATTACGTTAAGGTTAAGTTAAGTCACGTGTGTGTGTATAATAAGTCCAGGGGACTCAGTGTGAGTGTGTGTGTGATGCCAAAGGTAGTTGGTTTAATAAAGGTTTAGGTAATCGTCAAAGGTAGTTGACGAGAATAAGTTTTAAAAGAAAACGTAAAAGGTAGTTGACGGTAGTAATAAGGTTTATAAGTGTTACAACGACAAAAGGATTATAAAGTCATATAAATAAAGGTTAAAATTATTATTCAAATAAAGTGTTAATAATTATAAACTATCCTTCCTCTTCCTTCTCTTACAAATTAATTAATTTACAACGACCCTGATGATCTAAGATCCGGCTCTGGGAGGCCGTTATTACTTCCAGTGGCGCCCTTAGTAAGGACGACCAGAGTAGCAGCTTAGCCCTGTTATAAGCCAGTCGAGGTACTTCACAAGACAGTAATAGAAACCAAACGTACCTCTGACTCCAAGCCAAAGCCCGTCCAAATTAAGGATCAACCAGAGGCCATCGAACTTCAGGAACCTCCGCCAACTCCAACTCGTGTCATCTTCTCTGCAAATAGTGGAACAACTCCTAATCGTACTTCTGGAGGTCTCCGTCTCTCCGACTTCAACGCGCCAATATAATCAACCTAAAGAAAATAAGAGTAATGTATAATCGAACTAAATTCGCGTGGTAAAAATAGCAATCCTCTTCTAATTATTTAGAAACTGACCCCGAAATAATTTTAGGGGCCATTTTGGAAAACATTTACAAATTTTGGTATTCACTTAACCATATCTATGGTATCTTCGAAGAGGATTCCTATTTTACCACCACTTTATTTTTAAAAGAGAAACAGACAAATTAACTAACAAACATAGTACTAGACTTAAGTTTACGAGATAAATTTTGGTAAAAGAAAGAAAATTTAATAACAGATTTTTATATTTAAACTATTAAAGAAATTTAAAATCACCTGAACATTTGAGGAAACAGGATAATTGGCGAATTCCTGTTAAAAACCGCGAAATTACTTTTCAAACTAAAGCAAATTATTTAAACGTTTACCTCTCACAGCGCATGCGCGAATCCGAACGCAGATGACAGCCGCTGACAAATATTACCCCAGCCTTGACAAAATTTTCTTACAAGACGTTATTCTCTGCCAAACTTTCCTTTTAAGAATAAATCTCCATAAAAACCTCCTTAAAATACTCCTTTTTCACCACCTATAACAAGAAAATGGAAGCAGTGAATAAAAAGAAAATTTCTTCCAAAACCAACTCCAAAATGTTACTCACCTCAGTCTAGTCACATGTTCCGCAATAAGTTAAATACAGTTACCTGGCGAATTTGAATAATTGCGCCGTAATAATAAAAATAAAATCGGTAAATCTAAAGCGGAAGGGGAAACTAAGTTTTCTCTTCGTATACACTCGCATATTTAACCTTATCCAAGTAGTCTACGTCTGTCTAAAGGGATGGATGAATTTTCAGGTTAAAAGAAGGAACACACGATTTTCGAGCTCATTTTCTCTTTATTAAAAGGAGAAAACTGACAGCTAAACTTGACTTGCAATTGGTAACATCATCCTGGTTACCCAGCGAAAGCTGGTGATGGGCGAAATGCCCCATTTTCCTCCACTTCGTCAATTTCATCCTCTTCCGGTTCGTCTTCTCCATCTTCCCGAAAGAGCCAGGAAATGAATTTCCAATCTTCCATCCAATCATTCAAGTCCTCGTCCTTCTCCCTCCAAGGATATTTACTCCATGCCAGAAAAAGCTCACGCTTTAGCCGGGATGAACAGTCCGGTAGAGAACCCCGACTTAAATAATACTGGACGAACAAGCAGATTAAGTAACACTACAATCACAATTCAACTTGGCTTAACACTCTAAAACTTACGTGTAACAAATTATTGCGCACACCACACGTATAATAGCACTCACAAGTATGAATGCTGGGGTCCCAAATTGCAAAAATCCTCCGAATATAAATAAATTCGGAATAAGATCTTATAAAATAATAAATGGGATCCCTAAGGTTATACTTTTGACCGTAAGACGTGCACATTGTGCCAGTTTCAAATCAGATGGCTGAATGCCCGACTTAACGTATAAACGCACCGTCAGCGGAAATAAGAGGCGCTAGCTGTGAGAGTGTTTATTGAAATCACACAAAACTAAACTTAAGAATAAAATAATGAAAATATTGAATCTTAAACACTATTGAAATAAAATAATATGCATCTTAAAATTCACTCAAAATTTATTCTTGTAAATTCAAAATATTAACGCCTTTTGAATAGCCAGGCAATAAAAGAATCTCTTAAACTGGAATTTATCAGGCGCAGACCGTTCCTGCATCCTCGAATGTTGCGGATGTCTCTCAAAACTTCCATCAATAACTATCTCCAATGATAGCATCATCCGCAAAGAACCAATGTAAATTAGTGACGACATACTAAAAATATTAAATAATAACTTAAAAGGATTAAAGAATTTCTCTAGAGGAATTTCATATCAATAAATCTGTAATCCAATTACCTCTAATAAAGTGGGAACACGACCATCCGCGCCCATCGGGGGCAAAGGTGATGCAATCGAATGTACCCAATCAATCTCATACTGGTTGGAAATGAACAGAAAGATTGGATCCAAATCCCGGTACCAATGAGCTTGTATCTTGATTAAAATATCATCCAGTAGAATTGGTAAAAGATCCATCTCCGGATCGGCAATCTCGATATGTTGGTGGTTAAAACACATTTTCAATGATGAATCCTGAAATTACCGAATTTCAGTGCATAAATTTTACGGAGTAAGAATTAGATAAGGAGTTATCAAATTCCTCATTTTTTAAATTGAAAATGAATTTTAATAAAAGAAAAAAAAAATTTTTTTTTATTTGACCAACTTACCCCTTAACTGTAACGAACATCCACTGGCCGTAAGGACAACTTGATAAAACGTAATGTCTGAATATCATCTTTTCCTATTTCATAAAGAAAAAGAATTATAATAATAACCTTGGCCTTGCTAAATCAGCAAAATTGAAAACCGACCACGAATTAGACAAAGCGAAACACGGAAATAGTAACAAAAAGCAAATCTCCAAACTCCAGGCATTACAAAATAGCCTGAGAAAAATCTTATTGAAAAATTAACGGATACATTGAAAACAACCTGTGAAAATCATTCCACATGCATGCTACTCATATAAATAACCTTTATTCTTAAATTTTCAGGGCGAATTTTTCAGAATTATTATTAAACGCCATCAATTATTCAATTTAGTCATGATATAAATCATACCATTGATTCCTACATGAAATCAGCTGGTTTAGAGAATAGTCCCTTCAGCGACTGCAAGATGGAGACACTTGCCGGTAAAATTTAAGATTAATACGACGGTCGATTTTTGGCATCTCATTGATGCTACGCGGTCGCGTGAATTGCGAATGCGGGCAAAGAAGAGACTGATTGGACATACCCGGGGACTAAGTCATCTCCCTCTCCTTCGCTCGAGGATATCCCGCGCTCACTCACTCTCACGTAGCAAAATCTAACAGGTTAAACTAAATAATTATTCAATGATTGACATATATATATATATATATATATATATATATATATATATATATATATATATATATATATATATATATATATATATATATTGTAGTGATTGGTATCTTAAATTAATATCACTTATACACTACAATGATAACACACTTATATCAGATATAACAACACCACAATTAACAGCAGTAAAAGAAAGCAAGAGCAATAAATAGATTATTGAGATACAATGTTTGCTGTTAAACTGTCAATATAAGACTGACTGACTTTAGTCGCGCATCTATGAAACAAGAGAAGAAGGCATTTGTTTTCTAACTATTCAAATATTCAAAAGATCAGTTTCCCATTCGTTCCACTACCCCCTTCTCAATAAATTATCGTCCCGATAAAAATTGTGTTGGAAGAATCGAACTTAATTGAAATAAAAACCATTTGCAATCTTGGTTCGATTCCGCTATGGTCCCAACACACCCTATCTATCACCCTACGGGGAAAAAAACACCATAGCCAAAAAACAACCCTGTAGGCTAACGCAAAGATAATAAAAAAACAAAAAAAATAGTCGATAGTTTAATTGAGCTAAGAAATGATAAAAATAAAATATTCTGCTAAGAAATTAATCGATACGCGTGACTCTATTTTCCTATTCAGCGAATCAAATAAATAAAATTAAAAATGCAACCCTCCTCTTGATTGAATGGACCTTTAATGGGAATGGGATCAGGTACGGGATGGGAACAGGAACTCCTTCCTCTCCTCCTTGAAGGACTAGGAATGGACTCCGTCTCTCCTTCCCCAATGAAATTGGAAATATTATCTGCACATAATAGAAATAACAAAACGAGTATCTCCAACATTTTATTAAATTTCATATTGAAACATATTTCATCAATAAATTATATTATTTATCAATTGTTAATTATAAACTTTTAGTGTGATCAATTTGTTACTTTTTCGATCTTAAATGCTCAATGTTCTACCGCTCGGTTCATTCAGCTCATATGCTGATATGTTATCTCGAGCTAACACATCAATGATTACTGATTAATACACGTTGCAACGAATTTCAATTTTTCCCCCTAAAAGTTCCTTGGAAACTCTCCAGGACATCCACCTATCTCTCAGAAGTCACCACTACTTAAGAGAAATGTTGACTATGCCAACTCCGGATGGATCCCAAAGCTCCAGTCAGGATACTGTTGACCAATGATAAGACCTAAAAATTCAAACTTTTGATTTGAGCTGAGCTCACTTAAACCGAAAGAAATATCCAGTCTCTCATCAAAGGCCCAAGAATCCCGGGAACCCCTTACAACGACCAATCGTTCAGGGTCCTCAGACGGACTTCCCTCAGCTAATAACCGAACTTAGAACATTCCCAGTCCTAATAGAATCCCGGGAATCCCTCGAACAACGTTACCACAGAGATCGTTCAGAGCCCTCAGCCAAACTTCTTTCAGAATCTCGGGAACTCTTCAACAACGTCTACAGTGTGGCTATTCAGGGTCCACTGTCAGACTTCTCCTAAGGACTATACCAGTCTTTAGCAGTCGTTCAGACATCTTCAATTCTATCAGTTTGCAAGATATCCTAGACTTACTAATTGACTACAGAATCCCGGGAACCCTTTACAACGTCTACACTGAGATCGTTCAGGGCCCCAGCCGGACTTCTCTTTTATTTCCTCTTATTGATCACAGTATGGTACATGACGATTTACATGCATGATTTTAGATTTTCATTTGTAATTTTTCTAATTTTATAAGCTGCAATATTCAGCCTATTTTCAATTTCATAAGGACCCTCCCAATCGCATTGAAGTAAATAAATTTTTTCAATTATTTCCGTTAGTATCGACTTTTCTTTTTTTTTTTTTAAATTTAACTCATGATAATAATCTCAGCAGTTTCATAAAACTTTCCTATTCATCCGTATAAAACTATATTTATTAACTCGATAAATACTTGAGGTATTATATAGCCCAGATAAAAATTTTCAAATATTACTATCTATACAAAATCGTTTATCTATCGTTCTACATCATAGAATCATTAAATTTACCCGGTTTATTAATCATGTCAATCGATTACAAAACAAAAGAGCGGTTAGATGTCACGCTATTTTTAGCTAATTTGTACTTTTTTTTTTAATTTTATCTAACTATAATTATTATCAAATAACGATACATCACCAAATTTATCCTTTCCGAATTTCGAGTTGTCCATAAGTTCAACTTCAACTCCTTAAGGTAGTACTACCGGTTTTAGAATTGACGTTCAGAATTTAATGAAACTTGGCATATTGGTACTTTATAATACCATAATTAAGCAGTTAAATTTTTGGAGGCCTACAGAGCACTGAAAGAAAGATATTAATATTTATAAATTTTTGCGTTTAACATTGATCCTTATGGGAAATCACAGACTTTATTTTATTTCACAAAACTGGACGTTGAGATTTCTATAGTTTTGGTATCAATAGAAAGAGAAAAATTGATTGAATATTATGTGCAAATAAAACCATAAACTCAGAGCCTGTGATAAGAACAATTAATAAATGATTGAGAAAAAAGTACTAGTCGACTTAAATGTAGCAACGCCGCAGAAAAGGTTAGGACGCGCGCGAAATTCAAACATGCACCAATGCAACTGATAATTAGTGTCAAAATAAACAAATGTATGCGCGATAGATTTCCGCGCATAAACTCATATGTTGAGAGAAACAGAATGTATTTCTGTCTATTTAGTTTTTATGCGGCGTTGCCAAATGAAAATACAACTCTAGCCAAATTACACATAGCACTAATTTGACACCTGTGGTAACGGTAGTACTACCTTAATTGATGCTAATAAAATATTCTTCCGGCTTCACTGTTTTTTTTTTTTTTAAATAATAAGACTACCCGGCGTATAATATTTTGATCACTATTATTTTATATTTTTATCATACACGTAGTTACTCATACCCGCACTTTAACTCAAATTAATAGAAATATTTTCACAACACTAATTCATTAATCCCGAACTTTTTTTTTTATATGTAGTACATCACACAAATAAATTCAAATACGCATTTTGACACCGATTAAGAAAAATATTTTCGCAAAACTTAATTATTTAATCACTGAATTTGTTTAAATTATTACACGCACTTGAAATCTATATTATAAAATATATTCACAAATTTTTATTAATTCATCACCGTATTTATTTATATTACTACGCGAACTTTAACACTATAACACATATCCACAGAACTTTTTTTTTTTTTTTTATTCATCACCGAATTTACTTATGTTACTACACGCATTTTAACACAATAACACATTAGGGTGCTTCGTTTGAAACGACTATTTTTTTCTTTTCGCTCCCATCCCGAGATTTTGTTGGAAGTACTCCAAAAAAAATTTCCTGAGAGTTTGAGCCCTTAAAATTGATATTACACTGAGAGAAAAATGCATAGTAGCCTGAACTACGACGTCACAACTATTAAATATTAGTTCTGTAAACTAGTTTTCGTAGTCACTGGTACTACACAGTAGTGCTCAAAACTAATACAAAATAGTAACACCAACTATTCTTTACGAACCATTTTTACCTGGTTATAACAATTATAAAAAAATAGTCTTCGCTACTTAACATGTAATAGTAATAATAACTACATTTCATAGTCGCGTCAACAAATTAAAATAGTATTAGTAACTACTTCGGCTTAGTTAATGTTGAGTAGTTGATATAACTTCAAAAAAAAAGTTATTGCTACTGAAGCTTGAGTAGTACTGACAATAATATTTTTATTATTTGCTTCACTATGTTATATCCGGCTTGCCGTATATTTAAAGGGGCCTCTTTGCCGCGCTCGCTGCAAAGTGCAGCGTTAACAATTTTAGGGATAGCAACTTCGGCCAGCACCTCGTTGCACGTCGTCAACGATTCCTCCAATCACGGAATTACACTTGACTGTATTCTAAATTCATCCAATTATATATTCTAAATGATTCCCTCCAGAACCGCGAACCGAGGTGATAAAAACAACGAACACCAAGGTGCGGCAGCCTATGACGCTTGAGAAGTTAATGTATCTTCCTTGCTGGCCCGCGTGAGTTCTAAACCGTGTTACGTTTAGGCAACCCTCTTTTCTATTTTCTATTTCTCTTAAAACCGATTAGTTTCGTTTTCATTAATAAAATCTAAACAGTCAAGTATACTATAAAATCCCACGGGAAGATCGTCTCGATATTGCACTCGAGGAGGCGTGGCAAGTTGCTTGTTACCGTTAAAATTTCAATTCAAAATTCTCTTTTCAAATTATATTTTCTTTTCCAAAAATCACCACACGGGAAGTACCGCTCGCGTAAACACGAGGAGGCGTGGGTGATTTTTACAATAATTGTTAAGTGTATAAACAGCGATTCTCGTCCGAGTGAATTGCTGGAGTCGGGGATTCATACCGAACTCATATGAGCTAAAGACTCAACAAATTCCAAGTGCAAATCTATAAGTTAAGTTAATAGTTAAGTGTAAATCCCAGAGATTTAAGTGACAGAAAAGAACCTTAGTGTTAAGAACAATTTAACATCTTGTGAACTGAGTACGGCGAGCCCATAGGGAAATAATTCAATAAACATCTATCATTGGGAAACCTGTATATTAGATTATTTCTAATATTAAGAACCGCATCCCTTTTTCCTGAGCCAATTCATCTTTCGATCAGGGACCAACAGAAGCCGTACCCAGGAGTTTGCAGTCCAAAGGTTACAAAGACCAACTTGCAAGTAAGCAGAGAACAACGAAAGGTAGGTGAAAATTACCAATTTCTTTAATATATTGCATCCAAATTCTGCATCGAATACACAGAGAGGCCCCCACGGGGTTTATCGTTCGAGTTCTCACAATAAAAATAAAACCTAGAGCTAATCCTCTAGGAAAATCACCCTGTTTACCCGGTGCCTCCCACTTGAGGCCCACGCGACCATTTTCAACAATTAATTATTATTAATTAATTAAATCCGGACATAACAACTACATGTTAATAGTATCAGTTAAAATTTTGACTTAATAAAATACTTTTTCTTTTTAAATATCGAGAAAAATTATTTAAGGAATTATTAATGTCATTATGTAGTTAAGCATCTACTATATGACCACCAAAACAGGTACTTGTCACTCTGTCAATTAACAGAGGAATATCCATGCCAGAATGGTCTTCAAGCATCGTATATAAAAACTCTGAAATACCTATCTAACCAGGGACAGCACAATAAGTTGGCCAACCATCTAGTGGCGAGCACTGAACTACTTCCACTGCTGCTTAGCACCGGTGACTTTCTCCTCTTCAATATACATCTTCTCCCAACAAATTTTTCGGGAGAAGATGTATATTGAAGAGGAGAAAGTCACCGGTGCTAAGCAGCAGTGGAAGTAGTTCAGTGCTCGCCACTAGATGGTTGGCCAACTTATTGTGCTGTCCCTGGTTAGATAGGTATTTCAGAGTTTTTATATACGATGCTTGAAGACCATTCTGGCATGGATATTCCTCTGTTAATTGACAGAGTGACAAGTACCTGTTTTGGTGGTCATATAGTAGATGCTTAACTACATAATGACATTAATAATTCCTTGAATAATTTTTCTCAAAAAAAAAAAAAAAAAAGGATAAATAATACTCTCCAGTTAACAAACAAAAAATGGTTTTCGAATCAAAACAAAATTTCGAAAGACAATATATACACAAAATCTGAATGACTATGTTCAATTGGTTGATATTACTTGATATAAATATTAAATTATTACCATATCGCATAGTTGCGCTCACTATAAATTTTTAATTTAATAGACTCAGCCCAAAGTAGTTAACTTAACTTAAAATAAAGTGTTAAGTTTACATGAATAACATAGTTCTGCTGACTAGTAATTTTTAATTTAAATTATCCAACTCAGAACAGTCATGTTCACTAGTATCATCGTAGTGTTTTCATAATAGTGTAATCGACTACTTTTTTGTAGTACTGTTTACTATTACACTTTAGTTACAGATACTAACAAACCTATAGCTGAGATGTTTTTTTACTACGTTTTCCTAGTTCCGAAAACCTGTTTTTTCTCTCAGTGTAAGTACTCGACCACAGCGTGTGAAGATTTCCCATTTAAAATACACGTAAACTTAGGTTTTTTTTTTTAAACTTCTATAACTCCGCGGCATTTTATGATATCGTCTCGCCCAAAGTTGGGATTTTCTCAGAATTAAATGTACTACAAAAGTGTCCGTTGTCGCGAAGTCGTAACTCATACGGGTGGGGTAGTACCTACCGCTAAACCGAATTTTTTCATAGAATTCTTGTTCTTTCTCTCATTATCTCATAAACAACAAGACCTACAGAAAAAATGCAAATAACAATTTTATAGGAAATTCAATTTCCTACAAAAAGGTCCTTAGCACCGAATCACTCAGATTGATATTTTCTGAGATATTAGTTAAATAACAAATCAATATTTTCTAAGATTTGATTTGACATTTCATGGGAATTCAATGCTACTTAAACTTCAATAATTAATATCTCAGAAAATATCAATCTCAGTGATTCGGTGCTAAGGACCTTTTTTGTATGGAAATAAGTTTCCTATAAAATCATTTTCTACAATTTTTCTGTAGGTCTTGTTGTTTATGAGATAATAAGAAAAAAACAAGAATTCTATGGAAGAGTTCGGTTTAGTGGTCCGTACTACCCCACCCGTATGAGTTACGACTTCGTGACACTGGGCACTTTTGTAGTACATTTAATTCTGAAAAAATCCCGACTTTAGGCGAGATGATATCATAAAATGCCGCGGAATTATAGAAGTTTAAAAAATAAAAACCTAAGTTTACGTGTATTTTAAATGGGAAATCTTCACACGTTGTGGTCGAGTACTTAATATCAATTTTAAGGGCTTAAACTCTCAGGAAATTTTTTTTGGAGTACTTCCAACAAAATTTCGGGATGGGAGCGAAAAAAAAAATAGTCGGTTCAAACGAAGCACCCTAATATATATATATATATATATATATATATATATATATATATATATATATATATATATATATATATATAACTATCTCAACAATTCCAAATGTATTTATATAAAACTATACATAATTCTGTATAACTATACAGAATTTAATAAAGAAATTAGTTTCATTGCATTCGTATTTTAAATATATACTTATGTTTATCACATTGCGATTGTTTATTATTTTTATAAGGCTGAAATGTATATTTGGATACTAGGGTAAGAATCAATACTGTAGATAATTAGATCACATAGTTTTTTTGAGATATATAAAGTTTTATTCTACACTAGATTATACAATAATACATCACAATGATTAATTTTTTAATTAAAATCAAGTTTTATGATAAAATTACCAGACTCTCTTTGAATTATCAGGTTTTTACAGATATAGTCTTTCATTCGTACAAGCTGGACAAGACTCTTCACGTCTTCCAGCTTAATTAACAAGCATACTCCAGATTCTACAACAGGTACAATATGTTTTATTGCTATTTGAATTTTTTAATGAATCATCATACCTTGATTATCTACTTTTAATTGTTTAATTGAAAAATTTTATTTATTTTCTTTATCAAATAAAAACTTTATCATTCCATAAATACGGCCTGTATCAATTTTTTTGTATCTCCACTGTATAACTATTCGTTTTAATAGTTTTGTGTAATAGTGACGTGTAAATTTCATAAAAAATTTTTGCTCTCGAATGAATATATAAATTTTCATAATTTAATCCCTCGGATATAAGTAATAAACGATCATTCTCGGAAAGTCCATTATTAACTGCGCTGCCTAACAACATATAATTTCTTAATTCTCGACTTTCTTTAGCGGAATTTGTTTGTACTATCCTACTTTTAAACATTCGGACTCCTTAAACAATTTTCAGGTTGTTAATGATTTCATGACCCATATTTTTTGTCCCATGAACGCAACGAGCAATATATCCATTTTCATCTTCCTAAGGAGAAGCCGATGTCAACCAAAGTGGACCCCATCGTCTAATACAAAGCCCAAAGTGTCTCAACTGGTGTAGATTGTAAGTCGTTTCTCTATCGCTGTATAGCTTCGGAGTTTGTTATACAATTATATCAAGCCAATTCTGAGCACATAAAAGATCCGGATCAAGAATTTTATTTTGAAGTAAATCGTACAATGCCATAACTAACAACATTAAATGTTGAAAGTATTGTTCCGGTAAATATTCAATTAAAGTTGGCAAACAATAAAATAGTATCCAGTTATAGATCTCCGAAGCATTATGAAATTTAAATTCAGTTATTGCTCTTGGCAATTGATTAAATGATTGAGGAGGTTTAATACTTTTTATTAAACTATTAATTTCATTAATGTTTTATTTATGCTCTAAGCACCTGGTTTATTCAATAATGAATTGATATATTGCTTAACAACTCCAAGAAGTACTGAATGCATATATTCAGGTAGAACATACGATCTAAGATCCAGTAATGGTAGAGATGATAATATTGAAAATCCTTTAACTCCTTTACAATGAGGTTTTTCAATAACCTCGCGGATTTCTGCTTGCCTCTTCATTCTGTCACCAGTCCGTAGCATCGATGAATTTACCTCAAATGGATTTTAACAGGGTATATCTCAACCTTGCCAAGTTTGGCCCCTTTATTAATTGATCTTAATAAGGGCGCCACTGGAAGATAAAAACTCGGCCTTCTAGAACCGGAGATGTTAAAATATGAAATCAGGGTCGTCGAAATATATAAGAGTGAGGAAACAGAGGGATTTAAATTATTTAGAACACCAATTTATTCAATATAAAATGTTCTCTTTTATTCAACAAAAGACAATTCTGCCCACCGGGCTTTTATTTCACTTATAACTATTTTACAAAACTGTCCACCGGACTTATTATCTTATAACTACTGAGTCCCCTGGACTTTAGTAACGATTTACTTGGCCCCTGGCCTGATCCCCTGGATCTTATTTATATTAAACGAGTCCCCTGGACTTTTACTATAATCTACTTGGCCCCTTGCCTGATCCCTTGGATTTTATTTAATTAAATTAACGAATGAGTCCCCTGGACTTTTATTAGAATGGCCCCTGGCCTGATCCCCAGGATCATAAAATTAAACTAAAATCTAATCGGCAACTTGCCAGATCCCCTGGATCTAATAAATTTGATATATTTCCACCGGAACTACTAATTTTCTCACACACACACACGTTTTATTCTCGAGTCCCCAGGACTGTATTACACACACACACGCGTTTACAATTATAATTTTACCGGTTAACTTTACACTCTTTTAATTACTCTCAATTTTACTTAATTTGTCCACTGGACTAAATTCATCCGTACGTTTATTTCGTAAATTTTCAACACGATGAATTTTCAATACGACAGAATTTATTTTTCATAATTTTGTACTTTCAGTTTTTCGAATTTTAAGTTATTGATAAAGAAGTTATTGATTCCCGAAAACTGACGCCGCCAACTGACGCTCTCTCTCTCAATTGCTTTTATATTTTGTATTCCCGTTACTAAACAATTTATACCACAAAAACTGACTTCAATTTTACCACTAAATTTAATTGTTATAACGTTAACGTCTTATCGCTCTTACACAGCCTTTTGGTTTTCGTTTCTTAAAGTTTATATTAATTTTATATCTAATTTATCGGTTAACAATTTCTTAAAATTAATCTTATAATTTATAATTTTTGGCTTTCTGCCGAGAAATTTTATTTCTTAATTTATAATAGATAATTATAACGGGTAAAATTCTGGCTTTCTGCCGAGAATTTTCCAGACGGACCGCGTGTTAATTTATAAAGAATTCTGGCCTTTTTGCCGAAAATTTCTATTACAATTGAATCGGAAATGGCGACTGCCCACGAATTTATTTATTAATGAATCTTAGTTAATTAATTAATAAATTGTAGCGGTTGCTGACAATTTATTTACCTTATTTCTTTCTCCGCCGTCCTCAAGTCGTGGCTTTCCTTTGTAGTCTAGTCAACATGTGCCTTTTGGGTCAAAGTTTTTTATTCGCCTCGGAAAATTATGATCGAGGTGTCATTCGATTCGTCATCGCATCTAGAAACTTTTTGAAAAATTTGGAGTGGGGCGCGAAAAAATTACAAAAGTTATAAACAAATTAGTAAAAAAAAAAAAGGGGGTTTAGTTTTTTGCGAATATCTCAAAAAGTATTCAAAATTTTTGAAATGTGAAAAAAGATCCAAAAAGAGGAAGAAATTTCCTAAAAAAAAGTCCTACCTCCCCGAACTCTAGGACCAATATTTATAATTTTTATAGAGGGTTGAAAATACGGCCGAAAACGGGAACTCTCGCTTGCGTAAGCTCTGCCCACTTCGGACCTTTAATAAATAAATATTATTTAAACCAATTAAATATGAAAATTAAGAAATGAAAAAAATTCAGGCACCTACAGAATCGATGAATGAACAATCGTCCGGCGATCAAAAATTTTTATCGTGATTTTTCAATTAGTTATCCATTAATTAATTAACAATTTTTTGTAGTATGAACATCAACATTAAAAGTGCAATAATTGTTAAACTATAAATCTGGAATTTTTTCCATTCATGGAGCTATTTTCTAAAGGCTATAGAATAGATTCCCGTTGGAAAATTTAAAAAATTGTTAATTTTCACTTTGTTATTAACAATTTACTGAAGTAAAAAATTATCAACCTCGATTAAACATTGAAAAAAATATTTTTTTTATAATATTGCTATTGGTCCGTTTTCTTATGATCATAAGCCACTTAAAAATTTTTTTGAATCATTTTTATCCCGTATTGTTTAAAAAATTGTTATAAACAAATGCGTTGTTTATAACATAATCAAAAATTTTTTTTTCTTAACATAATCTTTGATGGAAATTATGATTTTAAAAAAAAAAAACCGTTTCTTAAAAAAATTTTTTTATTACTTAAAAACGCATTTGTTAATTAACTAATTTTTTCTAACACTTGTTATGAAAATTAAGGAACCATTTTTTTTTTAAAAATCATAATTCTTCTTGCTCTTTGATGTCTGAAAAAAAAAATTTTTTTTTATTCAAATTTACATTGTTTATACAATAAACAATTTGTTATAAACAATTGAATTTTTAATTTATATTTTTTTTTTTACTCTAAAAAATAAAACAATAACAGCCCAATATCAACTTTTGTAAAAAAATAGATTTTTCAATTTTTTATTTAGTTTCTAGTTCTGTTGTATATTCAAACTTACCTTTCACGCCTGCTTTTCTTTGTTTATTATTAATATTACTTATAAACTATTGCAGATACAACAAATTCATCAAGACTTTTTTTTTCTAAATTAGCTACTTAACAAATTAATAACTAAAGTAAAGCTCTAACTTAATTAGTTATATAATTTTTTTGCAATTATTTATAAAAATTTAAGAAAAAAATTTTTTTTTGGTTTTTAAAATCAAAATATCTCATTAACTATAACAGATACAATAAAAGTTACTTATGTCTTTTTCATTATGTATTTTTTTCTTAAATTTTTATAAATAATTGCAAAAAAATTATATAAATAATTAAGTTAGAGCTTTACTTTAGTTATTAATTTGTTGAGTAGCTAATTTAGAAAAAAAAAAGTCTTGATGAATTTGTTGTATCTGCAATAGTTTATAAGTAATATTAATAATAAACAAAGAAAAGCAGGCGCGAAAGGTAAGTTTGAATATACAACAGAACTAGAAACTAAATAAAAAATTGAAAAATCTATTTTTTTACAAAAGTTGATATTGGGCTGTTATTGTTTTATTTTTTAGAGTAAAAAAAAAATATAAATTAAAAATTCAATTGTTTATAACAAATTGTTTATTGTATAAACAATGTAAATTTGAATAAAAAAAAAGTTTTTTTTTAGACATCAAAGAGCAAGAAGAATTATGATTTTTTAAAAAAAATGGTTCCTTAATTTTCATAACAAGTGTTAGAAAAAATTAGTTAATTAACAAATGCGTTTTTAAGTAATAAAAAAATTTTTTTAAGAAACGGTTTTTTTTTTTAAAATCGTAATTTCCATCAAAGATTATGTTAAGAAAAAAAATTTTTTATTATGTTATAAACAACGCATTTGTTTATAACAATTTTTTAAACAATACGGGATAAAAATGATTAAAAAAAATTTTTAAGTGGCTTATGATCATAAGAAAACGGACCAATAGCAATATTATAAAAAAAATATTTTTTTCAATGTTTAATCGAGGTTGATAGTTTTTTACTTCAGTAAATTGTTAATAACAAAGTGAAAATTAACAATTTTTTAAATTTTCCAACGGGAATCTATTCTATAGCCTTTAGAAAATAGCTCCATGAATGGAAAAAAATTCCAGATTTATAGTTTAACAATTATTGCACTTTTAATGTTGATGTTCATACTACAAAAAATTGTTAATTAATTAATGGATAACTAATTGAAAAATCACGATAAAAATTTTTGATCGCCGGACGATTGTTCATTCATCGATTCTGTAGGTGCCTGAATTTTTTTCATTTCTTAATTTTCATATTTAATTGGTTTAAATAATATTTATTTATTAAAGGTCCGAAGTGGGCAGAGCTTACGCAAGCGAGAGTTCCCGTTTTCAGCCGTATTTTCAACCCTCTACAAAAATTATAAATATTGGTCCTAGAGTTCGGGGAGGTAGGACTTTTTTTTAGGAAATTTCTTCCTCTTTTTGGATCTTTTTTCACATTTCAAAAATTTTGAATACTTTTTGAGATATTCGCAAAAAACTAAACCCCCTTTTTTTTTTTTACTAATTTGTTTATAACTTTTGTAATTTTTTCGCGCCCCACTCCAAATTTTTCAAAAAGTTTCTAGATGCGATGACGAATCGAATGACACCTCGATCATAATTTTCCGAGGCGAATAAAAAACTTTGACCCAAAAGGCACATGTTGACTAGACTATTGTTCCCGGTCGTCTCTGCCGATTCCCGTTCTCTCCAAATTTCTTCTAGATCTTTTTCCAATTAATTAATTTCTTCCAAATTATTTGTGAACACATTCAATACGAGTAAATATATGTAATTTAGTGCATCGGCTACCTGCTGGATACACGATTTATTAATTTAATTAATTTATTGCTTCTAGAAGGTTCCACAAGTACCTCTCTATAGTATATATAATTACCTGAATTTATAGTTGATTTTGCGTCTAACCGCAACGCCGGTCCGTCCAACTGTGTCTCTTCTCACCTCCTGCACTCACTTTTCACTTTCCGTCTCGTGACCCTTCGGCTCTAATCGTACATTGACCCCTCCCCATTAAATTCTAATTGGGTCTAGAGGACGAGCCTTCAAAATTGGCGCTCCCGGTGACAGTCGATCAAGTAGATCACGGGGTTTATGGTTATTGGGTCATTGACCAACCGCGGGAAATTTATTCAAATTTAAATTTTATTCTCACCACCAATTTAAATTTTACCCCGCTACAGGATACATGCGTGTAATTTTCTTTCCTTTAATTTTTTTGCACTTTTTAGTCATTATTTCACAGATGTTACAACCATAGGTACCATTATGCAGTAGAATATTTTGCAAATTAGCTCTTGCTGGTACATCTGCAATGAATCATGGAGCTACAACCTTTGAAGAAAATTTTTCTTTGGTTTGCGGATGTACCCACTTAAAACCTTTATTATACATTTCTGCAATTTAGTGCAAAATGGTTGAAGGAATGTATTCATGTTTGGCTTGCAATCTGGATCATACCACAATCCTGAAATTATAGTACATGACTCTCGTATATTCTCCGGTAGTTTAGCGATCGTATACATTAGAGGCCAGCAATGACTACTTGCACTCTTGACCAAAGATAATCCGTCAGTATTAAATATTAGAGTTAAGTCATATGTCCCTCGGTTCTTACGAGAATTTACTCGTTTGCATTCAGTTCCCTCGGTTATATTACTCATTATACCCGTATTATGTGATATCGACAAGAGTGTTATTTTTGTTGCGAGATTATTAAGCACCAAGGTCACAACATGTAATAAGACGCTACCAACTAAATTTCAGCACCTTCTAGAGAACGGTCTGTGGGACTCAGTATCTCTAAAAAAAATACCTGCTAAATTAAATTACACTTATCCAAAAAATTAAAGGAACAAGAAAATTTTATAAATTTTTTAGTGATTTTTGGAAGGCTGTATTTTCGTGAAAAATGGTCGTATCGAAAAAACTAAAAAAATGAATTGAAGCTTGAAATCTCTAGTTTAAAGATCTTCCAGCAAAATATTTTTTTGAGCCACGATTTTTGCGGAATCATAAGAAAAAGGTCGAGACAAAATTTTTCTAAATTTTTTGGTTTTGTTTTTTAAGTCTACGGGGCCGGCAAAAATTCTTTAAAAAAAAAACAAATTAATGGCTCTTTTAGGAAATTTATTCAGCTACAATTTGCTTTTTTTTGTTTCTCTGTACGACAATTTGCTGCTGAGATATCAGCTTTCAAATGAAAATGAATCCTTTTGTCTTTGATTATTGATATCTCAGCAAGTAATGGTCACACAGTTATTTAAAGGGCAGTTCAAGAAACTTGAACAAATTCCCTACAAGCTCCATTTTCGATTTATCGTAAAAAATTTTTTTTTCATCCTTGATATCCATTTGAAAAACCCACAAAAAATGGCCATTTTCTGGTTTTTTAGTCAACTCATCGCTACTCTGCAAATACTGATAAAAAAATAGTGTTGCCAGGTGATTTTACAGCTTAATGAACCCCAAAAAACCCTGGAAATTATCAGATTGATCCATTGAACCGTTTGTCCGGACCGATTGCTCAAAGTTTTACAAAACAATTAAAGGAACAAGCTTTGTTCCTTAATTTGTGTAATCATTACCAAAATGAAAAAATTAATTTTTCTTTTATTTTCTTTTGTTTTTGCGTTAGTTATTCAGTAAATGTAAGGTAAAGAGGAAAAAAAAATTTTCCAAAAAACGAGACCAAACAAGAATTTTTTTGAATTTTTTTTTTTTACGTTTTATTCGGGGGGTTATTTTTTGTTTCGTTTTTCGGAAAAAAAAAATTTTTATTTTTCCTCTTTACCTTACATTTACTGAATAACTAACGCAAAAATGAAAGAAAATCTAAAAAAAGTTAATTTTTTCATTTTGGTAATGATTACACAAATTAAGGAACAAAACTTGTTCCTTTAATTGTTTTGTAAAACTTTGAGCAATCGGTTCGGACAAACGGTTCAATGGATCAATCTGAAATTTTCCAGGGTTTTTTGGGGTATATTTAGCTGTAAAATTACCTGGCAACACTATTTTTTTTATCAGTATTTGCAGAGTAGCGATGAGTTGACTAAAAAACCAGAAAATGGCCATTTTTTGTGGGTTTTTCAAATGGATATCAAGGATGGAAAAAAAATTTTTTTTGAAAAAATCGAAAATGGAGCTTGTAGGTGTTATGTCCAATAAATTTTTTTCTTTAATTTATTTTATTTCATAAATAAATTTACGAAACTCCTCTTTACAAAAGCACGCGAAAACGCAGCGTCAGTATTACCATCACTTATGCGTATAAAAGTAGCGCGAAACCGCGAAAATTTCGTGAATCTTATTGCAGGAATCCGCGTTTGCGTTGAAAAGTGAATAAGAGAAATTTTATCTTTTCAATAAGAACCCTATTGCAAGAAATCCGCGTTTGCGTCGAAAAGTCAATAGGGAATATTTAAATTAAAAATCTTTATAAAAATCATTTAATCTTACTGCAGGAATCCGCGTTTGCGTTGAAAAGTCAATAACTGAATCCAAATTATTTATTAAAAATTCTCAAACAACTATTAAAATTCGGTTCGATTGAATAGTGATACAAAATAAAAATAAATTGTAATCCAATCTCGAGTCGATTCAGTTCTGCGCATAAAAGCATTCGGGCCTAATAAAGACGCATAATACAATAAAATTGTATTCTAAAAATTTGTAAAAAGTATAGTGTATAAGTGAAGTTGAATTAGAAGTATTGTAATTGAAACGTTTAATAAAAAGACTAGAAATCATAACTTCAATCTTTAGAGTTTTGTTCGAAAGTAGCACATAAGATTTTATCCTACAACCCCAGCCGCGCCCATTCAACCAATTCCACTCAGGAGGAGGCCGAGTGAGCTGCAAAGTTCTGGAGGGATAAAAGCCTGCCGTGTTAGAAGAAAAAATCATCTAAAGGTAAGTGAGAGACATTTAAAACATTTTCTCTCTATTGATCGATTTATAAATGCAACGTTATCAAGCTCGAAGACGTTTGGGTTCGTACTCTTCGAAAAACCCACATTAAATAATAAATATAGGAAGTGAAAACCTTCCTCGTATTCTTTACTGTTGTCCGCATCCTCCAAATCTCTCCTTAAATTTTTCTATCGCTACCAAAGGGAGAAATCCCGGATAATTAATTTGAATCTAAGCGGCGGACATAACATAGGGAATTTGTTCAAATTTCTTGAACTGCCCTTTAAATTACTGTCGGACCATTACTTGCTGAGATATCAATAATCAAAGACAAAAGGATTCTTTTTCATTTGAAAGCTGATATCTCAGCAGCAAATTGTCGTACAGAGAAACAAAAAAAAGCAAATTGTAGCTGAATAAATTTCCTAAAAGAGCCATTAATTTGTTTTTTTTTTTAAAGAATTTTTGCCGGCCCCGTAGACTTAAAAAACAAAACCAAAAAATTTAGAAAAATTTTGTCTCGACCTTTTTCTTATGATTCCGCAAAAATCGTGGCTCAAAAAAATATTTTGCTGGAAGATCTTTAAACTAGAGATTTCAAGCTTCAATTCATTTTTTTAGTTTTTTCGATACGACCATTTTTCACGAAAATACAGCCTTCCAAAAATCACTAAAAAATTTATAAAATTTTCTTGTTCCTTTAATTTTTTGGAAAAGTGTATTACTAAATTCCAAAATTACCTATTATTAATTAATTAACCAGTGGTCGTTAGACTCGACTGAATTAATTACCTAATACGATGCTACCTAACATAGACAAACCTAGATACTTAAACAAAATGGCGACCAAATGCTCTCGAACCCACGCCGTAAAATTCACTATTTCTTTTATAATTTATATTTTTACCCTGAATAACTTAATTATCAAATTTTCCCGATAACCGAAACTTTCTAATAAAATTTTTAATATACACTTAAATTTCCCCTTTTTAACAATAAAACTGGACCGTTATTTATTACCAAAATTATCTGTTAAAACGTGGGTGAATCGCCTCCGTCAATACATGTCCACTGAACGTTCTGCTGTTGCGATTGACTCGTTGTTGTACTACTTAGCTTGTGACACAGATCTTGCCTTCTTGAGTATAATAATATTTCAGCAACCAGGAGAATGTTGAACTTATACACGTGATCGTTAGACTCAGCGTATTAATTATTTGAAAAACTGGCTTCCACTGCAGCCACAGCTTCAAAGACGTTATTTTAAAGATGATTTGTTCGGGGTCAAATACAGACGCACCGAGACGACGATGTCCAATAAGTTAATGTAAAATTGGGGTCTTTTGACTCACTATATGCAGCAACGTGATGTTAAGACTCACTCTTATAAATACTTGTGTAATGTATGACTGATAAATTTTTTTTTCTTTTCACATGAAGAAAATTAACAAAAGCATGAACGCAATTTTTAAAAATAATTTTTTTATCACAATTTATTCAGTAAAAAAAATTCTGAAATTTGACAGCTGTCAGCTAACTTCAGTTTAATCGCCGCGACTACAATAGCCATGAGTAAATTATTGCAAATGGCGTCACAGCGTTCTATTGTTATCGTGTCGCGTGTGTTCATAAAATTTTTAATTCGAAAATTTTAACTAAACAATTTTAATCTGTGCACATACATTTTAATTGAGCATCTCACAAGAACCTGCTGAGATGTTTTATCGTATCATTTGTGATGCTGATAAATCCTATTGCACAGTGGAGGATTTTGAAGTTATTCATGATATCAATCAACAACCAGAAGTTGACGATCATGTACAATTTTTTTTGGGGAAAAGAAAAATACTCTGGAGTTATAGTTGATTTATCAGGTAAACTACTAATTGTTTAAAAATTTACTGTCAAAATCTTATTTTTTTGTCATGTAAATATATTAGAAACTTAAATTCAAGAATCTACAAAGAGTTATTTCATTACACTTTCTAATAATTTATAATTTGTTTACAAAAAAATAAAATTTATCAAAACTTTATGAATATTGTGAATCGATTGTAATATTTTAGAAAATGACGATGTGTTGAATGAAAAGGCCAAAAAATTGAAATCTAAGCGAAAACTTTCTACTTCCTCGAGTCAGTCACCACATCCTGAAAAACGACTACGTAAACCTAAAAAAAATTGGTCTTTCACTTAAGATTCAGAAAATCCTGAAGTGGAAAAGCCCATAAAAGTATTTCCTACAATATCAAAAATGAATAAATAAAATATTGAAAATACTTATTGTTTTTTTTTATTAATAAGGTTACTTCTAATTCAAAACAACCTGATGATAAATCCAGAAGTCTTCAATATCAAGTTAAAACAGTGATCCAAAAAAATAAAAGCGATGAAAAGGAAAATGAAGGCGTGCCAGCCACTGATAATTCTAAGAAGAGTCCAAGTAAAGAAGAGCTTAAACTGATGCTTGAACAACAGCAAAACTTACTGGTATCACGTAAAACTAATCAAATTAATATTTTTATCTGCAACTGGCATGTATGTAATATTGCAATAATAATTAATTCTAATTTATTTAGTCCAAGGCTCTACTAGTATAAAAGCTAAATTCTTCTCGAGTAAACTCGAAGAGATATATTAGTTCTGATGCTGATGATAGCAGTCATCATGAAAATAGTGATGAGACTGAAGTTTATGATGGATCAAACGAAACCGGTAATGATAAGGATGATGTAAAGATTCACTGCCAACAGAAGATAAGGCCGTGTTCAGAAACATACTCTGGAGATTGATAATTACCTAACTAGATGGCTAGTAAAAGGACAGTCACGTGACTTACTTATAACTAGAGGAACGATTAAACAACCAGAATGTTATACGTTTCTGAACGCTGCTTTAGTATTAAAATGGCGGGTGTTTCGAAAAATTTCGTACACGTCTTTCACTTATAGAGCATAACCAAAAAAAAAAATCGGTCTGTCAGTTGACCCTGCGGGCCAGCCCCAAAACTTCCCGCTGTTTTCGAGCTCAACGAGCTCGAAAACACTATTGTGAATACATTTTCGAGCTCTACGAGCTCGCAAATACTTTTGTATGCCATTGTTTTGTAAAAAACCATTTTTTAGCATTTCTTTCTCCCACGATATCTCGCGAACGAATTAACCGATTTTGATGGTTGAGGCGGCAATCGACGCGTTTTGTCAAGTTCTAAAGCTGATAAAATTTTGGATTCGATTTATCGAGTCGTTTTTGAGATATTTCAGGAAAAATAAAAAAAAATTTTTTTTTTAATTCTTTCGACAACGGTTTCTCTTGAACGAATGAACCGATTTTGATGGTTGAGGTGACATTCGACGTGGCTTATAAAGCTCTAGAGCCCAGTCCATTTTGGAATGAATCCATCGAGCACATTAAAAGTTATCCAAAAAAAACATTTTTGAAAAAACTTTATTTTTGGAATATCTCTGAACGAGCCCTACCGATCAAGCTCAATTTTCTCTCGGCTTCAAGATATTGACAATCCGCGTCGAATGGCACCTTAAAGTTCAAAATCGGTTCATCCGTTCAAAAGATACAGGTATTTACATACGTACGTACATACATACATACATACACTCGGACATCATCTTGAAATTAGTCAGAATAGCTTCCTAGGACCTCAAAACGTCGACATCTGATGGAAATTCGATTTTCGTAAATCGGACTGAAACCAATAACTTCCCGAATTTTTGAAAATTTACAATTTTCTTAGCGGGAAGTTAAAAATGATCGTTTCTAAAATTGCTGAGTGGTTAGAAGTTATTGAAATTTTTAATAATTTAGTGAGAAATTTATTCAGTAAAGTGTATGATAGTGATGATGAAGAAGAAGAAGAATAAGAAATCGATGAAAGAGAAAGTGTAGTGAAAGCGATAGTTGGAAATAAAAAAAAGGAAAAAGTTCCAAGAGTCGTTGGTTACATAGAGGTTATGATACCGCAGTATTCTGAAATAGAATTTCAGAGCCATTTCCGATTAAGTCGTCGTTCTTTTGAACAATTAAGACAACTCATTGAACCGATAATTGAAAAAAATGATGATATTGATCGCTGTATGACTGATATCAGAAAACAAGTTTTATCAGTTTTATGGCTTTTAGCTACCCCGGAATCTTACAGATCAGTCGGTGACAGATTTGATCTATCGAAATCGTAACTATTTGTGGCATTTGAAAGAATAATTAATGCATTGAATGTCATTGCATTGAACATAATCACGTGGCCTCAAGGAGATGAAATAAATAGAATAACAAGTGGTTTTGAAAATATTGCAGGGATGCCAAATGGTATGGGTGCCATTGATGGGACTTTTATACCAACAAAAGCTCCATCTGAAAACCCTGAGGTATACGTTACGAGAAAATGCGATACTGCATTTACAATGCAAGCAATTTGTCAAAGTAACTTGAAGTTTACTGACATTTTCATTGGCTATCCAGGATCAGTACACGACGCGAGGATTTTTAAAAATTCTGACATTTCCAGAAATGTCAGTGCGAATAAAAATCTCTTCATTCCCCACAACCACTACATTATTGGAGACAAAGCATACCCGCCGCTTGATTGGTGTGTTTCGCCCTTCATTGACCGAGGTGATTTGACACCAGCTCAAAAACGGTTTAACTTTATCCATTCTCAAACCCGTCAACCTGTTGAACGAAGTTTCGCGCTACTGTTTAATCGTTTTAGAAGATTAAACTACCTAGATATGTCGCACCTCGACTTGATTCCAAAGACTGTTTTAGCGGCATGCGTATTACACAATATTTGTGTCGACGATGACAATAATTTAGAAGATGTCGATGAAATCGTAAATAATTTGAATTTAAATGGAGATGAAAATCCAAGAAGAAACATAATTGATGAAGACATTGATATGGACACTTCAGATGAAGAAATAGTTGGTGAAGATGAAGAAGACAATTTTATACTACTTAACCTCAATGGATTACAATTTCGTAATCAGTTATGTGATTTAATCAACAATCAATAATTTATCTGAATTTTATATTGTCTGATTTATATTTTGAACATACAGCGCTTATTCTTACGTATATATATATATATATATATATATATATATATATATATATATATATATATCATTCCGTCGATCTCATAATTGTATGTCTATAATTAATCTGTAATAAACAAAAATACTTGATAATTTGATTATTAAATAAATGAATGATTAAAAAAATTGTGTTTAACTTACAATAGAATTCCAGGACAATAAATGGTGTCGTGATGGATTGTACGAATTTTTGAATGGAGTCAAATTGAAAATTTGGAATAAATTATATTGTGACCAATAAAAGATTAACGCTAGTATATATATATGTATATGTATATATATATATATATATATATATATATATATATATATATATATATATATATATACATATATGTATATATAAATATATATTTATATGTATATATATATAAAACATTACCGTTTTTTTATTATTGAAATGAATGTACTGCAATTTTCTAATGTCATATGTTGGGATATAATTGCATTCTATTATATAGTAAGCAATCGAATTAGCTTCGAGAGGGTTGAGAGTAAAGTCAGTATTGTTAATTACTTATCAAATATATATGTATAAAATTTATGAAATCTGCTAATATATGAGGTTTATAATGAAGCACTTCAAAGAACACTAACAAAAGTAATTAGAAATCTTTATTGCTGATTAGAATTAAATTAACACAATATGACGTCTGATTGTTGAATGACACAAGAAAATTAGTGAGTATTGAAGATTTTCAATCACTTGTAATACTAAGAGCTGTTTTAAAGTCAATGCTTAATATTTTTCCACAAGTTAACTAAGTCCAGTTATTGTTTTTTTTTTTTTTGATCCAATGATATTATACTTTAATTAAAGTGGGGCTGTAGATATCCTCAATTTTTCTCGATTAAACCAAGCTTTGAGAAAAGTCGTAAAGTAGCAGCATTTGCAGTGTTAGTCAATAAGTTAGTCATGTCATTGAGTGACAGTATATTTACTGAAGCTTTAAGGGGTCTACCCTCTTTAGAATTTTGAAAAAATCGAATTTTTTTTTTTTGTATTTTTTGAAAGTATACATATTTAAAAGTATCATACTGAAAATTTATAAAGATCCGAGCAGTCTAACTGTACTTTTGGACGACGTTTTCGGAGCGGTACGACCTACCTGCCTTTGTATTCATTAGCAGCTGCAACCTTTTTCAGGTATACTGACAAATGTATAATATTATAATATACTATCCATACTGAAAATTTTCATTTGGATGAAAATGTGCACTATAAAGAAGATGAAGGCATTATGTATGGTGCAGGCATCGCTGATTAGACGTAAGTAAGATTTTTTCACGATTTTTCGTTACAGAAAACTTTAAACGCGTTTTTCTCGGAATGACGTTTTTGGACGGCTTGTTGATAAAATCTCCGAAACTATTCAACCGAACCTTACCAAAATTTATCCACATGTTCTTGATAACTATAGCTATGGCGCATATCATACGATTTTTGAAATTTTGAGTTTAACTATTTATTTTTGGCAAAGAACGACGGAAAAAACGTGATTTTTCGTACTTTTTCGAAAAATGGCTGCCATTTTGTCATTTTTGAAAAAAAAAAAAATCGTATGATATGCGCTATAGCCATTTACTTACTGAATCTAAAACTATTTTTTTTTTTTTTTTCAGATCATCCATTCCAGATATTTCATCAACAGCGCACACTCATCTTTTTTTTTGGACCAGTCTTCTCCCTCATTTTTATGTATAAAAACTGATTAAAATAAATATAAAAAAAATTTTCTTGTGTAATCAAATAGTGTATTTTTTAGGCCTAACACTTTTTATGTCCATATTTATGACGTATACCGGTCAAAAAAATTCGTGAAAATAGCCTTATCTTTGCCCGTCTAAAGAGGGTAGACCCCTTAAAGATGTGTAGACCAGAAGGAGTGCTGAAATTTCTGTAGTTCAAGCAAAGCACTTGATGGAAAAAGATATCTGAGAACTAGGTAAAGGAACGTCCGATCCTTTCGCTGTTATCCTCGTCGGTGCTCAGATATTTGAGTCAAAAAAATTAGTAATGAGACACTATTAGGATTTGTATGATACTATATTGTAACAAATTTCATTTTTTATGCTTCGTTTGAGTAATAACAAATTTATTATATTGTTAAAAATTAAGAAAATGTTAATTATACAAAAGTTAGACATTGATTAAAAATTATCTAATATAGCACGTTATTAATTCTAAAAGGACTTACATTTTTATATGCGCTTTTGGGTTTAGGGAGCTTCTTAAAGCTAGAAGGGCATTCATTTTTTTTTTTATTACAAATCGTTTTGGAGCCTTATTTTAGGGCTCAAAATTAAAGAAAATTTTTAAAAGCCAAAAGGGCAAATAATTTAATTTACGCGCCCTTTTAGCTTTCCAAAATTTTTTTTAATTTTCAACTCTAAAATAAGTCTGTCAGTCAATTACCAATGAAAAAAAATCATACGCCCTTTTGGCTTAAGGAAGCTTCTTAGACAAAAGGACGTTAAAAAATGTAACCCCTTTTGGGATCAGTAACGTGATATATAAAGAGCCGTCAAATTTACTGTAATTTTTTTGATAATAAATCTAACAATTTTTCGGAATAGTTTTTAAAATGTTCATTTGCTTCGCGCTGTAATTCTAATTTTTTTTCATTTATTTTTTCGCGCTTTTTAGAATTGTCTTCTAACAATTGCAGCAAGTTATCGACGTTAGTTTTCTTTTTTTTTATTGAAGATGGTTTTTCTGAAATGAAAGTAAGATTAATGATTTATTTTTTTTTTCACATTAAATATAAGTAGATAGATAGATAGAAATGAATAGAAAAAAGTACAAATTTGTTTACCTGAATCTACAGATGACCTGCTTGATGAAGCGCAATGTTGTGGGACAATGTTTGGTTTTTTACCCAAAATCTCTTCCATCTCCTTAAAATAATCAAATTTCATTGCAGCTGCGCCGGAGGACTTACTGCTCATGTTGTCTTTTTTTTTTTTGAGTACTGTAATTTCAAATACTTTATTTTGTCGCAGCATTGAGCCCAGTTAACTTTAATGCTGTCATTTTCAGCATTGATGGAATTAGCTATTTCTTTCCATATGTGCGTACTTGTTTTTTTTTTTGTTTGGAAATCCGTCAGGTGTTCCTGATATAAGTTAATTAATTGTAAAGTTGTTTTTCGAGGCCAATACAATTTTGATTTCACTTGACAAAATTATGATTTAGAATCCATTTCATTGGAAGGAACATCGTTTTTAAAGTTACTAACTTTTTTTTCGCTCTTAGCAGCCACTTTTGACGATTTTGTAGTCGGCGTAGTCGGCGTTGCAACGGTTGTGTCTTCAACTTCTAACAAACCATGACTTTCAACAATTAGTACATCGAAAATTTTACCTAGCTCATTCAGCGGAATTGATGTTACTTCGCCATCTATAAAAATAAAAGAAATAAATATTTAATATTGCAGAAAATAATAATTGCATTTGTACAATAAACGGAAACTTGGCCCAAATTTTTCTTGCAACTGAATGGAAACTTCCAATAAGATAGATCAAGGATCGCTAGATTATTGAGTAGAGCGCATCGAACCTTAGTGTCTATCTTGTGATAAGAACTTTCATTTGAGAAAAAAACTTGGACAAAATTATCTGCGATTGCCTCTCAATAAATGATTACTTTTAATTATTATATAGTTTTTAAATATAATATGCTTACCTTCTTTTCTCTGTACCAAAGCGCAATTATCAATCATGATTAATTGATCATTTTCATCCAGGATGATAACGTGGGTCTCGGGTGAAACGTAATTATTTATATTTTTCATATTTTTTTTTTTAGATTAGTGCAGTTTCCGGTTTTTTAAGTATTGTAACTACTTCAATTCCTGATAGTTAGTAATTAATTTCAGTTTTTCATTTATTTTGTTTTAAAAAATTTGAAGATCTAGAGGGATTTCCTGAGGATGTTGCAAAGCAAAAGATGTCGCTACAAACTCTTTTTAATTGCAACGGTCGTTTTGTCTCTTTTTTATATCAAAATTTTTATTTTCCAGAGTAGTCATCTTAACATGTAAAAAGAAGATGTTGGAATATCCATGTAGCTACGTCTAGTACAATGATTTTATTAGTAATAATAACTTAATGACTAAATAAATATAAAATTATGGTATGCGAAATATTAAAAAAAAATAGAAATATAATTTTTTTTTCTTTTTATTGTGAAATAATGATAAGAGTATGAAATTACTAATGAGTATTCACAATTATAATTAGTTTTTTTATATTTCATTTCATATGAATAATAAATGAACGAAAATTATATGGCAACTCGAAGAATGAATCTTTTGTAACTTGGACGTGATTGCTGGTTTCCAAATAAAAGTCAGCTTCGGTAATTTGAAATGCTTCTTCAACTACAACATGCAAAATATTTTTTTAATATCTCATTATTAATGATTAAAATAAAAATTTAAAATTAAAAATACGTACTTGCTTCTATTACATCATAATAATGCACGGGCATCTCGTTATGAGTAATTACTTTTAATTTAAATATGCGATCATCATATAATATATCGTACATTGTAATATATGATGAAGGAACAATATCAATGTTCCATATTTCATCATTTTCTCCAGCCATTTTTTGAAATAAACAATTAAAAATTCTAAATTGTAATTAAGTAAAATTTTATCCGTGTACACTTATTACTTTACAGATAATGATATGAAAAAAAATTTCATTGTTTTTTCTGAAAAAAAAAAAAATTTACGGGAGGGAATCATCTTCTGAGGTCGTTCATAAACGTACCTGAAAAGGTAATAAGCGCGTTAGAGTGAGATAATAGCATTTGAATGCTTATGCTCAAAAGAGATAAACTACATTTTTGTTTTCCTGAGTGACTTTTTGAACGAGCCCGGCTTGAATTCAACGCTCATAGTGGATAAATTTGGTACTGAATTTACCTTGGGAAGGGAAGCGTTACCTTCTCCGTTAAATTTATGAACGGTTTACGGAAATGTCGAACCGTTCCCCTGGTTACTAGATTATATTTCCGAACGCAGAAGTTGAATCTTTCTCTTCCAGAGTGAATTTCTGAACAGGCCCAAGAAAGTTGATACTGAAGGGAATGGCAGTTCAAATTCTCAATTGTATGAAAAAGACTGTGGAGAAACGGTAAGCAATAGGTGAAGCTGTAAAGCTTATGAAGCTGAAGTACTCAAATTATATTTAGTAGAATAATATTTATTATTGAAGTGAAGCAAACTCCTTAGCTTTTTGCTTGTAAAATTAAAAAAAAATTATGATTAATTCAGTAAATTTTTAGAGTTTAATAACAATAATGATATAACTGATAATATCGAGGTAATTTTACCATTCTCTTTTGTTTCTCCATTTAGACTATTATGCTAAAGAACAATGTCTGTTGCAAAAGAAGTGTTTATGATGATGCGGTAGATCTAAGTCGGAAATCTGGAACTTCATTTCTACGAAGGTTGATGGATGGTGTATTTAAGCGAAAGGAACTCTTGAAATGTACGCGCACTGGACGACCTCCTTTTGCCCAAGGTAAACTAAGACAATCTGAGAAAGTTGAACCGCTAGACCGAGTTGCTAGAAACGCAGTTATAGGTAAATACTAATGCTAATAGTTTATTACTTACAGTCAATTCTATTTTTTATAATCTATAACGCGTTGACAACTTTGTATTACAGACTTTTCTCTAGATTATGCAACTAACCAGGGATGGGTAGTAGTTCTCTAGAGCTAGCACAGCCATGATGGCACAATCAACTTAGAAAATAAGGAAAATATAGCTATAATTTGTTGCTAATTAGTTGCCGCAATCAACAATTTATTGCTTTTTTATTTTTTTTTTAATAAAACATGTGGCTGTGCTAGCTATATATTAGCTGGCACAGCCACAGTAAAAAAGAGTACGAACGCTGTACGAAATTGACAGAAGGATTAGAGGCTATGGTAAGATTCAGCGTTGATGTACAAGAAGATTGATAAAAAAAAATTTCTCTGACAGGTTGTAATAGAGATTTGTGGCTGAGCTAGTTTAGTCACAATTAGCACAGCCATGAGTTTGTGGCTGAGCTAAACGCGTAGCAGGTGACTCAGCCATATGTCTGGAATCATATTTGTTTGTTGATAGCCTGTGGAGATAAGATCTTGGCTGAGCTAGCTTAATCGTAATCAACACAGCAATGCGTTTGTGGCTGAGCTAAACGCATAATAGGCTAAGCCGTATATCTAAAATAATGTTTTTTTGTTAATAGCCTGTGGATATATTTTCGGCTGAGCTAGCCTAACAATAGTTGTTACAGCTACAAATTTGTGGCGGAGCTAAGCTCATAATAATCAGCATAGCCATAAATGTATGGGTAATTGTTTAAGTAAAAGTCGGCTCTGCCGAATGTCCAGAGCCGAGTGTTTTGTTGACAATATGTGTACGTTAAATCTTCAACTGAGCTAGCCTAAGAATCCCTGGTGGATCTAATATTACGGTAGGTTTACGGTAGAATTATGGTAAGTCTACCATAACTTACGATAGCTCCGCCGTAAAATAACGGTAGTGTTATATTAAGATTAATGGTACATGTCATTTATATCTCATCTATATGATCTCAGCAATAACATCTCAATAAAAAACATCGCAGTAAAAAAATATCTCATAAAGAAAAATCTTATTAAATATCATCTCAATACAAAAATATATTCATATTACAAACTATTTTCAAAATAAAAATTATACTAAAAATGGATAATTATAATGATTATAAAATTACGCATTGCAACATAACTATAAATTATAATAATATCACAGGGTGTGCGAT
The DNA here is from genome assembly GCF_029852145.1 of Microplitis mediator. Lineage (NCBI taxonomy): Eukaryota > Metazoa > Arthropoda > Insecta > Hymenoptera > Braconidae > Microplitis > Microplitis mediator. The sequence continues at coordinate 15,348,241 of NC_079975.1, read as the reverse complement.
TATAAATATTGAGACAATGTGAATTGTCACCTTCTCTCTCAGCCTTGCGGTTCCCATTTTTCCCTGTCTCGTTGCCGTCCGAAACCACCTAAAGCTAGAGTCATAGTGCCATGGTCACATGACTATTTATCACCTCAACGCATGACCGTGAGGGGAAGTGGGGAGCAAGCCCAAAAACTCAGCCCTAAGACCCTACGGTGATTGAACTTCACTTCGATCCTGGATCAATAAGCATTAAGACGTATAAATTAGTTTTACTGTCATATACGAGCAATTTATTTGCGACCTTGTTAATACGGATAACTACCTTGTAAATCGGGAAATTAACTTGCGTTATAGTTGTGTTACTAGCAATTCTCTTGCGATATACTTTACTGTCCAAGTTTACTGATTATTATAAACAAAGTTAGTTCAATTAAATATTACTGTACGTTACCGGCGATATACTCGCGATATAAAATTATACTGTGCCACCTATCTGTCTACATTACATCCAGCGCTTGCACTTTCTTGTAAGTAATTTTTATTATTATAATTGGCAATAAACAATCATTGCACTTGTTAATCATTCACTGTATCTATTACCTGTTCATCCTATTTATTTCCTATTTCTCTGGTAAGCTTATCGAATAGTCTGATAAAATAAATATTAATTAAGTTACAAATAGTAATTTGACCATCAACAAGAATATCCTATAAATTTTATAAGCCGTGAGGTAAGTTGATAAGTCTTAACATGCGTTGCCGAGTTTGAATAAGTGCGGGTCTTTGCTTTGCAAGAACCCTAGCCCACTGCTCTGTCCAGCATAAAATAAAATTTGTTAGAGGCCAGCCTAAGCCAGGGTTCAACCCGCGAATTCTGGTGGCTGCTGGTAAAAATCGCGAAGACAAAAAGCGATTTGTCTCAATATATCATTTCATACATATTAATAATTATAAAATACCAATACAACATATAAATATAATTAAATAGACAAATTATGCGCGATTCCACGCAAATAATTTAAAATGTCGTCGCCCTGCTTATAATGGGATACTAGCTGATAAATATTTCCGTCCCGGTCACGATAACGCTTACGACGATTATTGCCATTATTACCAGCAAGCAAATGCTCAATCTCGAGCTCATATTAATAATTGTAAGCTTACTATAGTATTAATCTTTTTTACTGTAAAATGTTAAAATGCATGTCTCTCATGAACAGTGCACTTTAGCAATATAAGTGTTATAAGCAATTTTGTAGAGGACAAAATTTCCTAAAACATTGGTTCTATGAATATTTTTCGTATGATCAGCCGTTTGTTCACTATTAACAAAAATAAATGAAAAAAGTGAAAAATTGAGTTTCGGAGCTGATACAATCAACATGGACTGAGTTAGACCAAAACCATTTTATACACTTTGAAAAAGCAACAAATACTCTACAAATAAAAACTGGTTCCAAAACGATAGCTTAAAATCGGGCTAAGTTATAGTAATTTAAAAAAAAAGTTATTCGATTTATATGCTTTTTAAATGGGAAAACTTTGATGCTCGAAAGAAAGTACTTAAAATTAAAATTAAGAGCTGAAATTTTCAGGGAATTTTCTTCTCAACGTAAACACCAAAATTTTCTTGTTTCCGCTAAAAAAAAATGTTCGTTTCAAATGGAGCCTAATATATATATATATATTAGGATGGGCCAAAAAAAAATAACTAACTTTTTTTTTTTTTTTTCGTAAGTTACCGTGAAAATATTGTTGAAGGTGATGAAAAAAACATTCCGGTAGTTTATGCTCTTAATATCAATATTAAAAGGTGGCGCTTCGTGATTTTTTTTTTTTTTTCATTAAAGTAACGTGGAAAAAAAAATTTTTAAGTTTAGAATTTCATATCTCGACAATGGCTCATTGTGCAGATAAGGTCGGCGAGTGGGTAACCCCCGCCATTTTGTGCCTCAAAACATCATGGCTGCCACAAAAAGCTTGCAGATTAGAGATCACTGAGTGATGGATGAGGGCATGTATTTATAATGGCGTGTTTGAAATCTTGGTGATTATATTCCTAAGTGGAGGCAGCCCTTATGGGTTGGGGACGAACTTGCGCACCCCACCACTAATCCTAAGCAAGCAGTTGACCAGAGCTGAAGTCTGGTACTATGGGGGATCCATTCCAAGCCCCACTTCGACCAGAGATGGGAGGAGTGTTTGGGTCCGAATGAGGTCGGTCTCGTGGTGGTTGTTGGTGAGACACCCACATGCAATGCATGCCTAATGGGTAAGTTAATGTGAGCTTACGCTCACATTTCGCTTTTATAATATATGGTAGTGTTAAAGATAGGGAACACACGCAACGCGAGTATGCCCAAAAGGGCGAGGTATCGGCTTCCGTTCGGCGGAGGCGGACTTAGGTCCCGTTACATTAATTAATTAAACAGATAAGGTCGAGACATATGTTTGTAGTGAATTAAATGGTCTACAAAAAAAGTCTTCTATAACTTCTTGATAAATCCATCTGTTCAAAAGTTATTGGAGCTTGAACTAAAATTTATAGTAAATTTCGAGATCTTTTTACTTTTCCGGCGGAACTATCAGACTTATTACAAAATATCAACCTATATTTTTTGTAGACAATTTTATTTCCTACAAATTATTTCTAGTAAAGTTTTTTGAAATTTCACATTGTTTTCTAGTTATTTTTATTTTGATGTCGAGCTCTTGAAATCGATTAGAACACTACTTTTTTAAGAGCTTGACATCAAAATGAAAATTACTATATGAATCAACAAAATTCAATATCTAATTTGTTAATTATTAATTATTGATATATAGTTGTATAGAATTATATATAAGTTATATACACCCAGACAGCATTCAAGTCGGACTGACTGCTTTACGTCTTTTTGAAGCCGTCCTCAAGAAGTCTTATAATTAGTGATGCGGAATGACCATCATTTTGAGTTTTGGTCAAGCTGACGGTCTTGTGACCATGACGTGACGGTCAAAAAATGACCTAACTGTCAGCTTCAAATCACTAGTTATAATGACTTCTTGAAGGTGTAATTGTTAAGAACTCTTAATTGAGAGTTCTTGAAGACTCCATAAATGAGACATCAGTTTTGTGCCGACTAAGTGTAATCTTTTTTAAACTTCTTTATGAAGTCAAAATTAGGAGCTCCTTAAAGACGTCATGGTAAATTCAAACTGAAATCTTATTTGCGAAGTCAGAAAAAAGAACTCTTTGAAAACTCTTTTTAAAGTCGTCTTACTGAGTTCGTTAGGTGGCTCATTCGACATCTTGAGAACTTCTTGAAGACTTCTTTAAGATGTTGATGAGACATCCAAAGCATAAATAGGAATTCATTCAGAACTCATCAAGACGTCATTTTGTTATTTGGGCAATTGTAACTACGTTAGCTATACATAATTTTAACTAAGCTTGTTATATAGAATTATAACTGTTTTTTAAATTTAATCCCGTACATCAGCCTGCGGATTAGATATGAACAGGCATAGTCATGCATGATCAGACCTAAAGTATTTGACGCTTCAGACATGAACTGGCATGATCAGACATGATCAGATCTGAATGTAATTAACGCTTCAGACATGATCATGCATAAACAGGTATGGTAATGTCTCAACATTTTTTCCCGGGTTATTAAATTTTTTTTTTTAATACTTTCTTGTATATAAGAGCACCATCTATTACTCACTTTTCGCATGAGCAAGTGAGTTGTGGAACTTTGGATTTTCCAACTTTTGTACATTATTAAATAATGCAGTGAAGTAGGAAAGTTCGCAAAATATAATATGGAACTTATGACGTGACCCGTTAAAAAATGAATACCAAGATAATGAGAGAATTGAACTATTTTGAGGTTATTTCAATAACTAATTATGCAAACTTACTATTTTTTTCCAAAAAAAATTTAAATTACCATGTACCAATTCTTTACGAAATGTTACATGCATATTTTATAATTACAATTATCAATAAAAAAATTTCTCTTAAAAAATAATTTAATTTTTAAAATTTTATTACATAAAAAAACAATTTTTTAAAACCAAGTTATTCTAAGTTTTTTAATAATTTTATTTTTTCTTCTTTGCTGTGCGACACCCAGTCTTTTTGGTTTTATTTTCGATTTTCAATGTTATTTCTTCATTATCTCTTGTAATCTCAGCGACATCCGCAATATCAGCGTATATGACCATAGCTATGTTTATAAAATTTTTGGAGCCAATATTTTTTTCTGTGTTACTGAAATCATTATATTGATACCATTTGCGATTCCGCAATACAATTGCTGAGTAATGACCTATCTCGCTCTTTTCTTGCCAGAACCGAACTAATGTTCCTATATATGCAATAACTCCCAGTAATTTTAGTTTCAACTTAGGTATTTTTAATGGATCATAAAGAAATTTCGGAATTTTGTATAATAGAATATTTATATTTTTTTCCTCTTTATGATATACATCCAATAAAACAATGTCACCTAAGAAATAAAAAAAAAAAATTGTATCTGAGTTGGTAAACAAAACAAGCGGGTTTTCAATTGATCATAGTTTAATCTAAACATAAAAAATCATTTCAAACACTAACCAATCGTTCTTTGAATCACTTTAGCCTCAGAGTTGCAACCTGTTTGATTACATCTTTTAAAATCGTCTAGAAAGATATATCTTTCGAAAAAATCCGGAAAGTTTTCAGTGCGTAGTGTAGATATTTCTACACTAGGTACTGGGACAATTTTTTTTTGCTCAGCTGTGCACGACGAACATTTCAACACTTCTGTATATGATGGTGTGTGGCTGAACAATTTGTCTAAAATTATTCCTGCATTGTCCTGGCAATCAATTAACCACACCGTTTTTTGTTCATTAATTTGTTTTGCTGGAAATATTGTTTTCAATATTTGACATCTAAGACTATAAGTCTTGGATCTTATCCCATGCTCAATTGTATCCAATACAATGTCATACAATTTATTATCTTCAGATAACTTTTTAATCTGTGTATGAATGAAACCACATTAAAAATTATTAGTATTGTACACGATTGTTAATTTAAGACTCAGAATAATTAAACATAAATCTATTTAAGTTTGCGAAGTTTATTGTGTTATATGTAGTGCATTCCATGTCAAATCAGACAGTTTTTAAACTTACATTTTTTGATTTGTTTGAAAATTTATTATTGATTTTTTTTTTTTGCATGACAAAAAAAATTTTGTGAATTTTATTGTTAATTCGTTCTCGAAATGTCGATTTCATCTAAAAATATTCACACAATAGTTTCAAATTGACGAAGTTAGATTTATTTTTTAATCTAATAATTCGATTTTTGGATTAAAGTATTTAAAAAAAAGTTAGTTACAATTGATTTTTTTGTGTAATTTTGATCTTACAGTATTTATAATTCTACTATTTTTGTGCAAATCGTATAGTAGAATTATGATTTTGTCAATTTTTTTTAGAATTTAAACAAATTTTTATAAAAACCGGACCAATCCTGACAATTAAAAACAATAAATTTGAAAGAAGTAACAAATTTTATTTTAGATATGTAAAAAAAAAAAATAATAATAATAATAAACTTTTAGGGAAATCAAAAAATGCTAATTTCAAAACTGACTGATTTAACATGGAATGCCCTATATACACACATATATTTACTAGGGTGGAAATGTTTTTTCAACTTTTTTTGTTTTTTAAAGTTCACTTGTAAAAGTGTTAGTTTGGAGTTATCTCACCGAGATATAGAATTTAAAAATAATTACTTACAATTGATATCGATTTGGAGTTCAATAAAATTTGTTAAATTAATTTCAATTAAATCTTCATGTCAATTAAAAATTCGAATTTTGTTGGCTCAAATTTATCCAACAAATTTCGTTTAACTCCTAATTGACAACAACTGTAAGTAATTTTTTTAAAAATTCTATATCTCGGCGAAATTACTTCTACGTTGTCCTTTTTTTAATGAATGCTTTAATTTTTTTTTAATTAATTAATAAAATTTTACTACGGTTATGACAGTTGAAAGATTGTGTAATATTTTTAAAAAGTGAGGGAAGGGGGTTACTATCTGAGACTGCCTGTAAGAGCTCAGACTTTAACAGAATTTTTTATACATAAATATATGCTAATTCAACGAGAATTTCAAATCAACAAATTGAATTCGAAACTTACAATATCGAAAAGTACTGAATAATCATTTGCAGCAGCAAGAAGTATCTGGAATGCACTGTCGAAAGCACACGTATTTGTCAAAGATATAATTTTGCCTTCATATTTTGATGGCTGTAAATCTGATAGTGTACCATTTTTTAAAATTGGTAATTTTCGATGTCTTTTCCACTGTAAAGCATCTCAAATGTAGTTAGTATAGTCACCGAGATATAGTGCTTTTTTAACTTCCCGCTAAGAAAATTGTAAATTTTCAAAAATTCGGGAAGTTATTGGTTTCGGTCCGATTTACGAAAATCGAATTTCCATCAGATGTCGACGTTTTGAGGTCCTAGGAAGCTATTCTGACTAATTTCAAGATGATGTCCGAGTGTATGTATGTATGTATGTACGTACGTACGTATGTAAATACCTGTATCTTTTGAACGGATGAACCGATTTTGAACTTTAAGGTGTCATTCGACGCGGATTGTCAATATCTTGAAGCCGAGAGAAAATTGAGCTTGATCGGTTGGGCTCGTTCAGAGATATTCCAAAAATAAAGTTTTTTCAAAAATGTTTTTTTTGGATAACTTTTAATGTGCTTTATGGATTAATTCCAAAATGGACTGGGCTCTAGAGCTTTATAAGCTGCGTCGAATGCCACCTCAACCATCAAAATCGGTTCATTCGTTCAAGAGAAACCGTTGTCGAAAGAATTAAAAAAAAAAATTTTTTATTTTTCCCGAAATATCTCAAAAACGACTCGACAAATCGAATCCAAAATTTGATCAGTTTTAGAACTTGACAAAACGCGTCGATTGCCGCCTCAACCATCAAAATCGGTTACTTCGTTCGCGAGATATCGTGGGAGAAAGAAATGCTAAAAAATGGTTTTCTACAAAACAATGGCATACAAAAGTATTTGCGAGCTCAAAGAGCTCGAAAATGTATTCACAATAGTGTTTTCGAAAACAGCGGGAAGTTTTGGAACTGGCCCGCAGGGTCAACTGACAGACCGATTTTTTATTTCGGTTTTCTTCTTTTTCACAAGCTATTGCTGTTTTATTCATCCAGTTTCCATTCAACCTAGCGTCCGTAGCAACTTTATCACTAATTACTTCTTTAGCAGAATACGATACACATATGCGGACTTCGCCATAACCTTCGTTGTGTTCGTTCATGGGTATGGAGCATTGTTTAAGTGCGTGGACTTTTTTATGACAATAATGGCAAACGTGGGCTCCATCAGGGAAGTGCCCATTCAAACATGCTGGACAAATAATTGCAGAAGTAAGTATTTTTTGTGATGCAGTTGTTGAATTTTCATCAGTATCATCTAAATCTTCAGATCGTTCTTCATTATTGATATATTTCAGTCCAAAATTCTCAATTTCGCTACTAGGTGTATCATTATTGTGATGATCAATATTCAATTGTTTCTGATTTTCACTTTCTACAAATTCTGGATCTGTGAGCTTATCAAATCTATCATTTTCAACTTTGCTATTAGAAGTATCACTATCATGATGATCGATATCCATTAATTCCTCATGATTTTCACTTTCTAGAAATTCTGCATCGGCGAGTTTTATTCTTCCAGTTAGATAGTTCATATGAATTTCTCCAGCTTCGTCGGATCTCATGTTTTTTTGCTTCTTAAAGATTGAATTTTTTAATTTAGAAAATTCATTTTCAGATCCAGCTGAAGTAGCAGGATTACTGCCAAAACCAAACTTTTTTCTACAAGCGTTAGATTATATCGGAAACAATGGTATATCTTCCATTATTTTAGCTGCTATTGGTTGTGAATAAAACGCATTTTCATTTACACCTTCTTGTACAACAGCAGTTGTATTAACTTCTGTTTCGATTTCTTTTGCCATTCTTGACCAGATATTAGATTTAGATGGCAAATCATTATCGTCAAAAGGAGGTTCCTCATTGTCAAACGAAAAATTTTCATTATTTTCTTTGTCGATGTCAAAATTATTTTTCGCAATATCAGTAATATTACTGGGAGCTAAAATGAGATGAAAAATTATGTTAAGGATATTAATCAATCAATTGTAGAGTTACATAAAACCAACAAGATATGCCTCTACCGTTAACGTTACATTCAAGTTTTCGATTAAAGTAAATAATTGTTTTTAATAATTTTAATGACCAATCAAGATATGACTGACTGAAATTAACTGATGTTTTTTTTTGTATTATTAATTAAAGTGAAAAACATGAATATAGTAAAAAATTATGTAATTTTACTATTGAGGTATAAAATAATTAAGATATTTTATTATACATACTTGTTATTAATGTTTTCAAGTAGACGATTGCATTTTGACAATGTGTGGGAATTTCGGAATTAGAATTTAAGTTCCCAGATGTTTCGCACAAGCACACGGTCAATATATTTTTTAGAATTAATAGACTATCTTTCACGTTCGTACATCGAATAAGTCTTCCAATACTTGCACTATAAAATGTTTTGATTCTCGGTGGGTAATTTTTTAAAAAAATTGTGTAAATATGTAGAAAATGTGCCACACCGGTTCTTAACCAAACTTTAGGTTTAGAATTCCAACAAGCATCAGCATAATCTTCAAGAACCTGATAATTGGTAAAACTTTGAACAATGGCTGTTTGCAAGGCTCTACAAGAGTCAGTGACTATTTCGTTCGGTACTATACCGACTGACCGATGCCACTCACGTAACCAATGACAAATTTCGGTAGTCGTGTGTCTTTCAGACATCATCTGACCGACTGGGAATTGATCAGACTCACAATTGATCACAATCATGTATAAGAAAATTGGTCCAGTAGATTGTCCATTAAGTTTCAAAATTGGCCTAACTATACTACCAGTAGCGTCGATTGATATTTTGCTACATTCCTTAGAAGTATAAGTTTTGTAAATATTAACTTGGTGATTAGACCAGTAATGGAGTATAAAAGGATCATATCCAACCTTCCTGACCATATTCACATGTACTGTATCTTTCATTATTACTAAAGCTTTAATCGGATCAGAATCGATATATTTTGATGATGTTTTTTCGAATTTAGCAGTGTGTAACGTACAAGATTTGGGAAGATGGGGTGGTTCGGGATCACCAGGTTTCATAAGTTCATCAGCTTTTTTTGCTCTGTATGACTCAACTGAAATAATTTTGAGCTCATCGACAACTTCATCTCTTACTGGTTGTCTTAAATAGACTTTCCGACAATTATCTTTAGACCCAAACTTTATGACGCAGTGCAATTCTACTGATTCCTCATCGGATGATTCAATTTTGATGTTAAGAATACTTCCACAAGCACATCGACCTAAAAATGAACAATGAAAATGTCTATAATAGCCAATTCTGAAAAATTATTACTATAATAAAAATAAATATTAAGATCGGGACAATGATTAAAATTATGAAAAAATTTAAATCTCTACAATTATTTTTACTTACCTAAATACAATTTTTTTTTTTAAAGAGACAAGAAATGTATATGAATTAGCGCATACTCATATAACTATTTCGTTCAAGGTTTGAGCAAGCTTGGTCTCAAGTTCGGCAGACGTTAATGTCTTTTCTTATCTATGTGCCTTGCTGCAGATACTTATGGTTAGATTTCAAAAGCACGTCTATTGCAAGCCTTTCACAAGAAATTCGTGCCAGATTATAACTCAATTTTGGAGGAAGACTATAGTTAAAAATAGTTCCGCATGGCTTGCGCAAGGCTCAAAATTGGCCTTGAACCTTGAGCAGATCTTGAGCAAGCCGTGCGTAAGTACCTGCCGTAAGTTACGGGTGCAAAAAATGCGCCAGAAACTTTTCAACTGCACCATATCTAAGATATTTTCAATATTCTTGTGAACAGTGCCTTAAGCAAGTCATGCACAAGTCTTGATGACGATTTCTTGCTACATGATGCATGCAAGACCCATAAGTAAAAAAAGACACCAGTGACTAGGGGTTCCGCTCAAAGCATTGGCACCAGAATCTTGCTCAAACACGTGTTACTAGGGAAGGCTGTCATTTCATAAAACTAAAATATACTAAAACAATTCAACTTACCTTTTATATAACCAGAAATACCATTATTCGTTAGATAGTGATTCTTATAATTGAAACCACATTTCGATCGAATTACTTCCCATATTTTATTTGTAATAAAATGTTCCCACACAGCACTTATTAAAACTGTCCATTTTCTAGTGGATTTGCTATTTTTACGAGTAGTTCGTTTATATGTTTTAGTTGTCACTAATTCACGCCATTTATCAATTGGAACAATAAGAATAAATTCACGTTTATCATCGTCATTAAATAAATCATAAAATCCGGTGCTTGTGGTGCTATTATGTATAGAATTGTTACTTATTTCATTTGTTGTAGTGCAGTTTAACAGTATATTTTTTATTTCGTATTTGTCGCAAGTTAAAAAAGAATGTAAGCTATTCTGACCATTTTCAGAATGACGTCCGAGTGTATGTATGTATGTATGTATGTATGTATGTATGTATGTATGTATGTGTGTGTGTGTGTGTGTGTGTGTGTGTGTGTGTGTGTGTGTGTGTGTGTGTGTGTGTGTGTGTGTGTGTGTGTGTGTGTGTGTGTGTGTGTGTGCGTGTGTGTGTAAACTCTTTGTAACTTTTCAACTAATAAATCGATTTGGATGGTTGAGGTGGCAATCGAAAGAGCTTGTTGGCCCTCAACTTTCCTAAAAATTTCAGATCATTTGATAAAGCAGACTCGAAAATACTGGCGAATTACGAAAAAAGAAAAATTTTTTTTTTTAGTTTTTTAGTGATTTCTCAGAAACAACTTGAATGATCGACTTCAAAATATCATCAGCTCTAGAACTTTATAAGCCGTCTCGAATGTCACCTCAACCATCTCAATCGGTTAATTTGTTCGAGTGAAATCGTTGGCGAAAGAAATGATAAAAAACGGTTTTTTTCGATTATCATTGAAGTGACTCATCCGACCAATATCAAAATCTAATCAGCTCTAGAACTCAATAAAACGCTCCTAATGCCACCTCGAACGTCACAATCGGTTTATTAGTTCAAAAGATATCGGCGCTGAAAAGTAAAAAAAATAACATAAAATGTTATTTTTTCCGGATAAATTAAAATATAATGTACTGTATGTTTTTGAAATCATGCCAACTCTTTCTAGTTAAAGTCTCTTTCGATTATCATTTAATGTCATCTAACTTGTTCTTTAGTTTAAAACATGTCATCAGCAAAAAATTGAGAAAATCCAGTTTTTAATGTTTTTCTCGGATATTTCATATATTATTGCTCTGACCTAAGTCAAAACTCACTCAAATCTTGATTTTGATTACTGACATTGATTTCTGCCCCGATACATTTATTTCATTGAACATAATCGAAAATAAAAATTAAAAAACCGCTTCTTCATTAATAATTTTCGATTTTTAACTTGTCAAACTTTAGCAAAAAACGCAACTTGGTAGAGCTTGAAAAGCTCATAAAAAATAATCGCAGGTAATAGCATTTTCGATCTAGAAGAGCTCGAAAATATGTTCAGAGTAATGTTTTTAAGCTCCTTGAGCTCGAAAACAGCGGGAAGTTTTGGGGCTGGCCCGCAGGGTCAACCGACGCCCAGATTTTTTATTAACGTAATAAATTAATTTTTATAGAAATTTATTTTAATAATATTAAAAAATATTGTCCAGCAATGTTAAGAAGAATAAATCGCTCAAAATAATCACAGAGTACTAAGAATGACCTAGAAAAGTTGCTTTTGGCGTTTAACAATCCCTGATAGATTCGAAGTACCAACTTAAGAAAATTATTAGACACAGGGATATATTTTATTCGTATCACACCGACAAAATAATTTATATGTCATTAATAGTATAAATTTAAAATGGATTTATGAATGCAAAAATATTTGTTAATATAACTATACAAAAAACTGAAATTCGATAGTCAAAAATCCAATAAAAAATTCTTCAAACATTCTTAGAAATTAATTATATATTTTACAAATTTATTTATAAATTAAAAATTGAATTAAGTGAAGTTTTATAATTAATGTAAAAAAAAAACAACTAAATATTGAATTACTTAAAACAATGTTTACTATCATACAATAATAAAATTTAAAAAACATGTCACGACCCTAAACAACACGGCCCTGATATTATGAACAGAGTTGCGCATAATAAAGGATATGACAAGACTATGAGTGGGAGATGTATTGTCCGGATTCTAATTTCGACCGTTCATGACATAGGGTGTTTCATTCTTTACCCTGTTCAGAAAATCTCATAGAATCCAATAGATTCTTATAAATTCCTATAAAGAGTTTATAAGAATGAATGAGTTCTATGAGAAGTGCTATAGTTCAGGAGGTTCGAGACCGATTTTCGAAATAATTCCAAAATTTTGAAATTTTTTTCACCGACAGTTATAAAAAAAAAGATCACTGTTAAAATTTCAAATCGATTCACTACACCGTTTTCGAGAAATAAATTTTCAAAATTCGTCCTTATACACGGGCGTGAATGAGAATCATTTTTCAAAGTGCTATAGTTTTTGCTGCAATAATACCATCGCTATAAATTATTCAGTATCAAATAATTGAACATTTCTGAACACATTAATATTTTTTTTAAGTTTAATCATGGGTTTCTTATTAAATTAAAAATAAAATAAGATACAAATTTCACTTAATGACGTCACAAGTGGTGTGAAGCAAAGAAACGATGGCAACAGTGTAAAATGACACAACTGCGGGAAATTTGAAAAACTAAGAATCACTTATAAACCTTAAACTTTTTTTCGATGATCGTTTAGAATATCTGACAACAGATTTGTAAATTCAAAATTAAAATAATGGTAATAACTATTATTATAAACTTATTAGAAAATATAAAAAATTAATTAATAATTGTAAGCCGAAAATTTTTAATTGATAGATTTATTATTAGTTATATAACAAATTTTTTAAATTTTCTTTATCACAAGTAAGTAATAAAATTTTTAATATCATAAAAGTTAAAAATCTAGCGATAAAAAAATTAATAAAAAAATAATTTACATTGGAGAGTTAAATTTTTGGCAATGATCTAAAATCTTTTACATGATTTTTTCTTCCATAATTATTAACAACACCAATTAGCTGACATTCTTCATTGTACACACTTATACACACTACCACATAGTATTCGTATTGGACCTCTGAGCTCCAGCTAGTAATAAACCTTGTGACCAACAATACTACACTAAAAAATTACTAAACACTAGTGCGCTGTTGCCGTACTTCCGCGTTTATTTTTTAATCACTTATTTTATTGAAAAAAAATTATTTGATAAAAAAACAATATTTTTTATGATTTAATGCAATAATAATAAAATTATATTGTGTTAATTCTTAAAACTAAGTCAATTTATAACATATTCTATCAATTGAATTTTGGTGTGTAGGAGTTGTAATCTTGCAAAAATAAAATAGAAAATCTATAAGATCCCCTAGAAAGATAATCGGTCTCAAACCTCCTTAAGGGCTCCAACTTGCACAATAATTTTTTTTGTCATCAGGAATAATATTTTCACAGTATCGAAAAAAAACAAAAAAATAGTCGATTTTTTTGGCCCAGTCTAATAATGATATATAATCCCATGTATAATCATGTATAATTATGTATAATTTAATGTATAATTATATAAAATCATATAGGATTATATCGCGTGCCAAATGCCAAAAAGGCGTATAAAAGTTATACGCCCTTTTGGCTTTGAAGAACCAAAAGGGCGTATAATTTTTTTGTTTTTGGTGCCAATCGTTTTGTAAACATGTTCTTAGCCTAAAAAAAAAAAAAAATTCCAAAGCCAAAAGGGCGTATATCTTGAGACAAACGTGAATTGTCATTTTCTCCCTCAGCCTTGCGGTTCCGATTTTTCCCCGTCTCGTTGCCGTCTGAAACCACCTAAAGCTAGTCGTAGTGCCATGGTCACATGACTAATTATCACCTCAACGCATGACCGTGAGGGAAGTGGGGAGCGAGCCTAAAAACTCAGCCCTAAGACTCTACGGTGATTGAACTTCACTTCGATCCTGGATCAATTAGCATTAAGACGTATAAATTAGTTTTACTGTCATATACGAGCAATTTATTTGCGACCTTGTTAATACGGATAACTACCTTGTAAATCGGGAAATTAACTTGCGTTATAGTTGTGTTACTAGCAATTCTCTTGCGATATACTTTACTGTCCAAGTTTACTGATTATTATAAATAGAGTTAGTTCAATTAAACATTACTGTACGTTACCGGCGATATACTCGCGATATAAAATTATACTGTGCCACGAATATGTCTACATTATATCCAGCGCTTGCATTTTCTTGTAAGTAATTTTGATTATTATAATTGGCAATAAACTTGCTAAGTATTCTGATTAATTCTTTTTATTTCATCTATCACTGTTCATCCTACTTATTTCCTATTTTACTGGTAAGATTATTAAATAGTCTGATAACATAAATATTAATTAAGTTACAAATAGTAATTTGACCATCAATAAGAATATCCTATAATTTTATAAGCCGTGAGGTAAGTTGATAAGTTTTAACATGCGTTGCCGAGTTTAAATAAGTGCGGGTCTTTGCTTTGCAAGAACCCTAGCCCACTGCTCTGTCCAAGTAAAATAAAATTTGTTAGAGGCCAGCCTAAGCCAGGGTTCAACCCGCGAATTCTGGTGGCTGCTGGTAAAAATCGCGAAGACGAAAAGCGATTTGTCTCAATCGTTAGATACAAAGATACAAAGATCTAAAGATATACGCCCTTTTGGCGATAGTACGTCAAAAAATTTTTTTCTGCAGATCTTTACGTTTCGAGCGATTCTAAAAAGAATGACAAAAAAAATTTTTTTATACTCTCTTTTGGCATGGAACTTTATCTAACTGCTGTAATACGCCCTTTTGGCATTTGGCACGCGATATATAAGATCATATATAATCATATGTGATTAGACAAAAACTTTTTTCATCGGGTTGTCAACTTAAAATTGTAACATTATCAAAGAAATTTTAAAATATTGCTGTTCAAAGAATGATTGTTGTAACACAATTATGAGCAAAATCACGTCAAGTGGACCCCCCATTTTCCACTTGATCATGAAAATTAAGTCTATGTATTTTTTTCGGATGCAGTCACTATGAAAAATTAATCCCTCACACGATTTTTCAAAATTTTTATTTTAACAACATTTTTTTTTACAATGAAAATTTTTAATACTTTCAATTAAAAAATAGATTCCAAAACAACCGTTAAAGATAAATTAATGAAATTTTCAGGGTTTATTGTCGAATATCTATATTTTATAAAAATATTAAGAGCATAAAATTATTTGTTAATTATTCCATTGTTAATTAACTTTTAAGTAAACAAATGAAAATTTCATTGACTTCTCGGTAAAAAAATGAAGTTTTTTTTAATGGGTTACATGCATTATTTATTCAAGTTTACGATCCCGAAAGAAAATTTCACTGCTCGCGATTAGTTTAAAGAATATGGATTTATTTATCACCATGCGCCGGTCGCTGAGCGTTCTCAATACAGTGCGCGGCCGATCGTCTGAGGCTCTATTGCAGCTTTGGTAAGTCATAATTGAAAGTAACATTAAAAAATATTATTACTAAACAAATTTTATTTTTTTTTTAAACAATATCATGAATAATACAATAAAATCATTTTTTATTATCAAACTGAAACAGGGAAAACTAACTAATAATTAAATTTAATTATTAATAAATAATAATTTATAAATTATTATTAAGTAATTATGTATTAAATAATAATCATCAGGAAAGATTAACTAATACTTAAACTTAATTATTAATTAATAATAATTTATGAATTATTATTAAGTATTTATTAATACATTAATTACTTTTTTAAACAATAATTAGGGAAAACTAACTAATAACTAAACTCAATTATTAATTAGTAATAACTTAGAAATTATTATTAACTAATTAACATTCAATTAATTATTTATTAAACAATAAGTAGGGAAAACTGACGAATAACTGAACTTAATTATTAATTAATAATAACTTAGAAATTATTATTAACTAATTAATAATAAATAAATTAATTATTAACCAATGATCAGGGAAAAGTAACTAATAATTACACTTAATTATCAGCTAGTTTTCCCTGTTTCAGTTTAACAATAAAAAATCATTTTATTGTATTATTCATGATATTGTTTAAAAAAAAAATAAAATTTATTAAGTAATAATATTTTTTAATGTTACTATCAATTATGACTTACCAAAGCTGCAATAGAGCCTCAGACGATCGGCCGCGCACTGTATTGAGAACGCTCAGCGACCGGCGCATGGTGATAAATAAATCCATATTCTTTAAACTAATCGCGAGCAGTGAAGTTTTCTTTCGGGATCTTAAACTTTAATAAATAATGCATGTAACCCATTAAAAAAAACTTCATTTTTTTACCGAGAAGTCAATGAAATTTTCATTTGTTTACTTAAAAGTTAATTAACAATGGAATAATTAACAAATAATTTCATGCTATTAATATTTTTATAAAATATAGACATTCGACAATAAACCCTGAAAATTTCATTAATGTATCTTTAACGGTTGTTTTGGAATCTATTTTTTAATTAAAAGTATTAAAAATTTTCATTGTAAAAAAAAATGTTGTTAAAATAAAAATTTTGAAAAATCGTTTGAGGGATTAATTTTTCATAGTGACTACATCCGAAAAAAATACATAGACTTAATTTTCATGATCAAGTGAAAAATGGGGGGTCCACTTGACGTGATTTTGCTCATTTGATTAAAATTATCAAAGTATCATTCGATAAGCTTTAAAACTTACAGTTTTTCTCAGCAAGTTTTACGTTAAAATATATAAAACTCGTTTCTCAAAATAACGATATTGCCACTATAAACTGAAAATTTTACATTTTCAGTTAGTAATATGTGTGTTTATTCTTTTCAATAATCTTGTTTAAATAGTGATAGAACCCACCACGAAATGTAATTTTGCACGCCTCAAATGCGAAGCATTTAGGTGGGCTTTACTGTCGAATAGCCACCGTTTCGCAAAATGCTCGCTTAAAATCATGTCAATATCGCAAAGGATTAGTTAATTTTGTACTTATCAAAGACTTTTGGAAACCTTAAAGTCTGATTGATACGATGGCTGATGTTTTTTTATTAAATTTAATTGTTTATAATTAAAAAAATTCAGTCACAAATTTTATTATTGTGACGTCCTTTAGGCTGCATGTCTGTGAGTCGCCTGGATTTATGTTGTCCCGAACAATGAATCAACATAATTCTTGTTATAGAAGTTGTCATACATCCTTGGGATGAACCCTATTGATTATCACCAACTAACTCTTTTCCGTTGAAATGGTATCTTTGAAAATCGATAAATTTTCTGAGATTTTTTCTTAAAATTTATCGGCCATATGTCTCTCTGTCCTTTTTTTCCATGTTAACATTCGTATACATCTCACTCTGTTTTCCATAGTGTACTATACTATACTATACTAATGGCCGAATTCTTCATGAGAAAGTTAAACTAGAGTTTGTTATTCGGCAGACAAACTTATTCTAGGGTTAAAATTTCGATGGTTGTCTTCAACAAACCGACGAGTTAGCTATCCTAGGGTCATGTATGTGTGGCTGTGAGCTATAGTACCTACTCTAGGGGTCCTCCAGACCCAAATTTAATGTATGTACTTAAAACATATTTACTACCTACTTCTCCGTTCTAATATAAGTTTGTTACTTATTATTTGTTTACGCTAAACTATCTAAAGAAAATGGAACTATTCTGATGATATTCTTAATTGCATTTCAGATAAAAGTGTCGAATTTTGAATAATTAATTACAAATATTTTTCGAATGAATGAATGAAAAAAATACTTCTTTTGATTTCTTGAAATTTGAAACTTAATACTAAAATATATATAGTAATATTCAAAATTCGTTTTAAAGCTAAAGGATTATAAACAATTATTGCACAGATTATCGCATTTGATTATTTGTAACAAGTGTCCCTCATTTGAACCGAAATGAAATTAGTCGTTGAAGAATAACTTAAAGTTTAAAATTTTAAATGCAATTATTTCAACTACAAAAAAATATAAAAATTTCTTTTTCACTAGCAGTACAAAATTTGTGTAAGAATTTACATTTCTATTACCATGGTTATTAATCCTTTGAAAATTATTGTCGATTTAAATAATAAATAATAAATAGTGTATTGATATCTACAGTCATGTATGTATGTATATCAGCTCTATTTGTTTATAACAATCAAAATTTTCACAAGTGGGAAGGAAATATTATTCATTTTATATTTGACATTCGAAGAATGGTTGTACAAGCATGTACAGTTTTTTTTTTTTTTTTTTATTTATTTATTTAGCGTCGCTCAAACCGGAGGGTCCTTGGCGACGGAAAAGAAAAGGTTACAAAATTTATAATTCAAGACATTGATAAGAGAAAACAAAAATAAATACATGTAACATGAGAGTTATACAATATTGCAATTTACATACAATGAGGATTATATTTCTAGTTTCAGACATTTAATGATGTCAGCGAACTTTTTTAAGTATTTTCTGTCATTAAGGATTTGACATATGTTGTTGGGCAGCTGCGATGTATTTCTCTGTTGAGTTAGTCCTGGGCAGGTTGAGAGATGTTTAACTGAGACAATGTCGTTGCATCCTGGACAAATAGCGGGGTTAGTTTTGTTCATTAAGTGACCATGTGAGAACCGAGTGTGTCCTATTCTTAGTCTGGAGCTTATACATTGGTCATATCTTAGAGTGAAATGAGGGGGGGTTTCCCAAATATTACTTCTGATTTCGTGGAGGAAAGTATGTTTTTCGGAGGTCCACATTCGGTTCCATTCGGCGCTGATGTGTCTTTTAATTTTTTTTTTGTAATCTTTTATGGGTATAGGTAGATTAGTTAGATCAGTTCCGTCTATCATTGCAAGTTTTGCTTGTTCATCTGCCTGCTCGTTTCCAGTAATTCCAACATGGGATGGGACCCACGCTACTACAATCTTACATTTTTCCGATAGTTTTAAGAGTTTCTCCTGGCAATCCTGTACTTCTTTTACGTCGTTGTAGGGGTTCATCAGGGCATGGATTGATGACAGCGAATCGGTGCATATAATTGCTCTTTCAAAATGGTTGGTTAAGATGACATCCAGACTTATTGAGATGGCTGTTATTTCGCATGAGAATACTGAAAATTCGGGTGGGAGTTTGAACTTTAACATTGTTTCGTTGTAGCAGACTGAACATCCTCGGAGGTTATTAAGCGCAGCGCCATCGGTGAAGAGCTTCGTGTGAGACGTATATTTATTAATCATTTCCAGGAAGAGTTGATTGTATATTATTGCAGGGGTGTCGTTTTTGTCACCGGTTTCTGTTTTAATCGTAAGATCAAAATTGTTTGATCTTGGATTCCAAGGGGGGACAGGATTTAAGGTGGGAGCTTGGCATGTGATGGAAGCCAGTTCGGAGTTTCTGTAATAGGAGTTTATCAGTGAGGCGTATGACTTGTTTTTATTATTTTTATTATTATTTTCTTGGTTAGGGAGGTTCGGAAGAATTTCTGCAGTTGATGGTTTGAAATTAAGGCTTAGTTGTATCCTTCTTAAGCTTAAAGGAGTTTCGTTGGCTTCTACGAGAATACTAGATCTTGGGCTGGAACGAAATGCTCCAATGGCCAGTCGAAGAGCGGAGGTTTGGATTGGATCTAATATCTTTTTCAGGCTGTTGGACGCGGAGTTATATAGAATAGCACCGTAGTCGATAGTAGATCTAATGATAGCTTTATATACATTCAGTAATGTGTCTTTGTCTGCTCCCCAGTTTTTGGATGCGAGAGATCGTATTATGGAGAGTTTTTGGTGGCATTTCCGTTTCAGGTGGTTAATATGTATGTTCCATCGAAGCTTACTATCGAAGTACACGCCGAGGAGTTTGAGGTGAGCAGATTGTCGGAGGGCAACGTTGTTTAGGTGGAGATTGGGATGAGGAGCTTGCTTTTTTTTATTCGAGAAGACCATGCATTCTGTTTTATTCTCAGCTAATTGGAATCCTGTGTAATTACACCATTGGGATATGTTGTTTAGGACTTCTTGTAGTAGCTCACATATATTATTCATTTGGGTACCAGAACAGTAAATGACCAAATCATCTGCGTACAGAAGTCCTTTAACTGGAGCAGGAATACAATTAATAACGTCGTTTATGGCAATTAGGAAGAGAGTCACACTGAGGACTGAACCTTGAGGTACACCATTGACTCATTCTTGTTTTGAAGAGAAGACATCATTAATTTTGACTTGTATGAACCTATGTCTTAAGAAATTCTGGATGTATTCAATGATATTGCCTTTAAAGCCAAGGTGGATCAGGATTTTAACTATCCGGTGCTTCCAGACCATGTCATATGCTTTTTGTATGTCGAGTGTAACAGCGACGACTTGAAGGTGTTTGTCAAGAGCATCTCTTATATGTTCATTAAATTGGACCAACGAGTGGAGTGTTGAGTGAAATTTACGGAAGCCGTTTTGCGCGGGAGAGAACCATTTTGCTTCTTCGAGAGTCCAAACAAGTCTTTTGTTTATTATTTTTTCAAGGATTTTGCCAAGGTTGCAGGTTAATGAAATCGGTCGATAGTTTGATGGGTTCGAGTGATCTTTGCCTGGTTTCCGAATAGGGATAACTGAGGCGATTTTCCAGATATCGGGGAATACGTTGGTAGACCAGATTATGTTATACAGGTTCAGTAGATATTGCTTACTCGGCTTGGTGAGATGTTTTATCATGACCACTGGAAGATTGTCAGGTCCGGGGCTGGAGTTTTTGCATGTAGAGAGGACTTCTTCTAGTTCAGTCATAGTTAGTGGGTTATTAATTTGGGTCAGGTGATTAGTTTGGTCCTTTAGTTTATTTTGGTTAAGCATATACGGGGGGTTCGGCTTTGAATCAGATTCGTTTAATCTTTTATAGTCAAGGAATGGCATGGAGAAGTTGTCATCGCTCGAGTTAAATACAAATGTTTCTGCGAGGAGTTCGGTTTTTTCTTCGGGCGAAGTATATGCTTTATCTGTTGTATCAAATATTGTTGGTATAGCGTGGAAGGATCGGGATTTGTCAATACTTTTAATTTTTCTCCATATACGGTCAGTTGGTGTGTGATTGTTAATTGATGACACAAAATGTTGCCAGGAGGCTTTCCTGGATTCTTTGAGTTCTCTTCTGGCAATCGCTCTAAGTCTTTTAAATTCGGTTTTAATATTAGTATCATTTTTGTTTTTTTGGAGTTTGTTAGATGCGTGTTTTTTATTATTGATAGCGTTTTTTGCTTTTTCTGAGCACCATTCATAGGATTTTTTCTTTGGGTTCGTTGACGTTTTGGGTATGCTTTCTTCAGCTGCAGTGAAGATTGCTTGAGTAAAGTCGTTAACCATTGAGTTGATATCAGGGTCGGTATAATTGGGTGGATCTAGTTGTTTTATATTATCCTCTGAGAGCTTAGAGAAATTCGCCCAATCCGCTTTATGAAGGATCCATTTTGGCTGTCTTGGGGTGTTGTAATAAACATTTTCGGGTTTGAGAAATATGTGAATTGGATAGTGGTCACTGTCATAAGGATCATCGTCTATAAACCAGGAGATATCATCGGTAAGGCATGGGCTGGAGAAGGTTAAGTCGATGCTACTCGTTGTACCAGATGCAATGCAGTAGTGGGTGGGATCTCCAGAGTTTAATAGATTTAGACAGCAGTGGTCACTCCATTCTTCTATCATTTTTCCTCTGTGTGTGTCCATTTTTGTTGAGCCCCAGAGCGGGTTATGGCTATTGAAATCTCCCATAATAATAGTTGGTCGAATTATTTGATCCGTTATTGTATACAGGTCTTGAGCGGATAGTCTGTGACTATTTGGAATGTATGTGTTACATATAGTGATTGTTTGAGGACAGCGTATGGTGACGGCTACCAGTTCAATGTTACAGTTATTAATTTGAGTCTCTACGGCATGGATATTTGATTTTATGTATATGGCTACACCGCCACTAGCATGTGCATTGTTAGTTCTATTCTTATTAAAGCAGTTATATCCTTATAATTGTGTGAAGTTATTGTCTTTAAAGTTCGTTTCTTGTAGACAAACGACGTCAGGCTTATTTTTTTCTATTAGTAGTTTCAGATATTCATATTTTGCAGAGAAACCGTCAAGGTTCCATTGTAGGATGTGCATATTAGTATATAAATATATATATGTATGTATTGGTTTTTTTTTTTTTTTTTTTTTATTACGCGGTTTGAGATCCTGTGTCAGATTCGATGTCTGAAAGTTCTATGTCGGAAGTATCGTTGGCTTTGGATCTTCCTGAATCTGAGCCGAGAGACATGTCACAGTCGATGTCAAACTCTGTTTTAATTTTATTACGTAGTTTAGTGAATTTTGATTTCATCCCCCGTGAGTTAAGGAGAGGGTAAAGAGAGGTCAGCATATTAATTGCTAGCATTGGCTCGATCCTGAATTCCTCGAAAATGTTTTTGATTACTTTCTGGTTTTTGGTTCTGTCATAAAGGTTTTGGAGTTGGTTAAAGTTGCATGGATATTTAGTTGGATTTGTGTTCATTTCGTGCTGTACTGAATCTGGTAATTTTAAGGGGTCAATATTCTTTTCTTCAATATCTTCTTCTTTTTTCTTTTTAAGGGCCATTCTGTCTTTGTGAGCCGCTGCCAATTTGCTGGAGTCGGTTGTGTCTGAGACCGTGGAAGGCTGGGAGCGGTCACGTGGTCTTTTGAAACTAGGGATCGTTGGAAATGAGAAATCTTTGTCTACAAGGTTACGCGCCTTAGGAGGTTGGGTGCTGCTATTGGGTTGCTGTGCTTGAGCAGTTGGATTTGACCATTTGTCTGTTTCAAGGTTTCCTATGGGGGTAATTGTTTTGTTTGTGGGACAATCTTTAGCCAAATGACCTTCCGTATGGCATATAAAGCAGGCTGGTGAGTCAGTAGTAGGGTAAATATTATAAGTACTCTCGTCGAATCGAACTTGAAGAATTTCTGGTAGCTTAATGACATCATCAGCTTTGATATACACCTGTCTGCGGAAACTCATGATGTGTGCAAAGCCCGGTTCGTTCAGTCCAACACGTAGGAAGGAGAGGGAGGACGTAGTTTCAATATTGAGTTTGTGTAATTCGTCAAGAATGTAACTATGAGGGATTATTGGCGGTACATTTGACAGTATGATACGTTTGTGTTGGTTTACCAGTGGTCTAATGTTTAATGTCTTTAATCCGATTTGTACGGTTTTGTGTACGTCAACAAATTCTTTGACTAGGTCTTTCGTGGCAAAGTAGATACAAACTCGATTATTTGAGATTTTTGATGCAAACCTGATGTTTTCTGGAGCGGTTTTTTGTGCGATGGCCTTGATGTAGTCCTTGACTGAGTGATCGGGGATTGATTCGATCAGGATGGCGTTTTCCTTGGTGGGGAAAAACTCACTTTTCGTAGCTTGAGAGTAACCGGTAGTTTGGGATGCCATTTTTGGACGCTCTCTGTAGTCAGAGAGGGCCAGCTTCCTTGTGGAGAGAGATTGGCTCCTGGCAGTGAAGACACCACCAGTGGATTTTCACTGATTTACCTCTTTCTTCCTTTTTTTCACAACTGTGTTGAAACTAGATGAGTAATTATATTGATTACACTTGCACTGTATACACACTCGACTATACTCGTAAACCGAAACGTGTTACCTGTACGACGTCTAGACTACGAATGAAGCATGTACAGTGTCATGTAAACTTTACACTGTAAAGTTTTTACGCACACAGTGACATCAGTAAGTTAACTGCCAGTAGTCTACTTGCCCTACTACGAAACTTGGTGGCGAAAAATTGCCGTAGTAAAATAAAAAATTGAATAAAATAGAGAAAAATCTCGTGAATCTCCCGGTACAAAAACCCGGCAAAAAAAGGTATAATTTTTTTTGTTATTAACAAAAACGTTTTGCAAGTTAAGCCTCAGTCTACTTTAACGGAATACTGGATAAAGATTTTTCTCATGCAGTTAATGAAATGTACAAAATAAAATAATTCAATCTTTTATGAATCGTTTGGTCACAAAGTTTATACGAAAATGTTAATTATTAATTATGAAAATAATTATTTAATTTAATCAACACAAAAAAATACTAGCCTAACAGCTGCTGTTTGTACCGACGTGGTCTGCGCATATCCATAGTGGGGAGAAGTTGCGCGCGTCACCATGACTTATTTAAAATTTTAAGCACAGTATATATTAATAATTTTAATAATTTTATCAATTGTTATAAAAATTTCTCATTTATTAATTGAATTTATAGTATTAAAATAAATAAATGCCTGAATTAAAATAATTCACGCGCTTGGAATTTTAAATAAGTCATGGTGACGGGCGTAACTTCTCCCCATTATACATATGCGCAGACCACGTCGGTACAAACAGCAGCTGTTAGGCTAGTATTTTTTTGTGTTGATTAAATTAAATAATTATTTTCATAATTAATAATTAACATTTTCGTATAAACTTTGTGACCAAACGATTCATAAAAGATTGAATTATTTTATTTTGTACATTTCATTAACTGCATGAGAAAAATCTTTATCCAGTATTCCGTTAAAGTAGACTGAGGCTTAACTTGCAAAACGTTTTTGTTAATAACAAAAAAAATTATACCTTTTTTTGCCGGGTTTTTGTACCGGGAGATTCACGAGATTTTTCTCTATTTTATTCAATTTTTTATTTTACTACGGCAATTTTTCGCCACCAAGTTTCGTAGTAGGGCAAGTAGACAACAGGTATAAAGTCAGACTAATATTTATCCTTAGGACAAAAATATTGGGGGTATATTTCTTAAACTAGTGTGAAGAAAACAAAATCTCCAGTTAACTCACGTTAACTGACGGATAACTTTAATGGTAGGATAACTACGAGTGAAGAAATCGGCCATAAGTGTTTTACTTAAAGTTGGATCAGCGAGACTGTGAGCTTCGGTTTTTACCCCCACCATCAAGGCGCAATGTCTTAGGTATTGAATTTAGATGGTGGGGGTAAAAACCGAAAATATCCGAAACGCAAAGTCTCGCTAATTTAACTATATGTATGTACTACTAGCGCCCTCTTAAAAAAAAAAACAACTGAACCAGCCGTCAGTTTATATACTTTATTTTATGTACTATTAGCGCCCCCTATTTAAAAAAACAGAATCAGTTATCAGTTTACTTTTATTATATTATTAAAAAATTAATTTTGTTTTAAAAGTTAGCTTTTATATTACATGAGCATTTGAGGCGTGCACTTTAGGACTTTCCAAACTTTTTTTTTTTTTTTATTTCGAGAAGATTATTTAAGCAAACATTAATATTGGTTACCTGCGTTAATATCCCCGGACAAAATATCCACGACAAAATATCCCGCGACAAAATATCCCCGCGAAAAATTATCTCCAGTCAAAATATCTCAGGATAAAATATCTTCATGACAAATTATATGTAGACAAAATATCCACGAATATTTACGTTGACTCCAAAATTTTTAATAAAAGCAATTTGAATTAATAAGAAAGAAATAAGTATAAAACATTAAAGAGTATATTGAACTTCTCTACTAACATTAATAAAAATAATTGAATTAAAATACAAAAAAACGTAAACTTATTGATTAATTTAATCACTGTAAGTAATATAATCTTTTATCAACTATTAGTAATTACCAACTATTTAAGGTCACTTTTCATCAATATTTTTAGTCAAATTTAATATTAATCATAAATATCCGAATGCATCCGTTTGCAATAAAATTGTGCCCTTTTTTCAGAGGTTTTGGGTGTGTGTAATCACAAAAATATATGAACACACATACGTGCAATAGTACGTGTCCTTTTTTTAGGCATTTTGTGTGTGTGTGTAAATACAAAAATATCTGAACGCATCCACTTGCAATAAAATTGTGCCCTTTTTTCACAAATTTCTTCATCGATTATTCAGCGACAGGGATATTCTGTCAACATATATTTTGTCATAAAGATATTTTATCCTGAGATATTTTGTCTGGAGATATTTTGTTACGGGGATATTTTGTCGCGGGGATATTATGTCGGGGGATATTAACGCGTGTCACCATTAATATTATACATTAAAGTCGTGATGTATTATAAAATATATTATAGTACAATCCTAAAATGTACTTGTCGCTCTGTCAAATGACAGAGGAGTACTCGTTCAAAATCGTACTGAAATTTGGAATACAACAATTCTAAAATATCTTTCTTATACCAGGGACACTACAAGTGGTAGGCGCGATCTTGGGGCGAGCACCGAACTACTCCCGCTGCTGCTGTCTAGCACCGGTGACTTTTCCCTTCCCCATATCGATCTTTTCTCCCAAGAAATTTTTTCTCTTGGCTTAAGCAACTTTTGTTATCTTGGTCGGAGAATACAAAAATACTTGCGTGAAAATGATAGTACTTGTTCCGAGAAATTTTATTTTCTTTAACCGAAAAAATGCAATATTGTTACAAAAAAAAATGTATCTTGCTCCAAAAAAAATATCTCTTACTTTAAAAAATATAAACTCTTGAAACAAATGAAAATTTTTTGATTTAAGCGTAAAAATATGTTGACGTGAGAAAAAAAATTTTGATTCAAGATAAAAATTTGATGATAATTGTTTACTTGGTGCAAGTAAATTTTAGTAGATTCCATAAAAATCTAACTACTGTATTTGTCCTCATGATGGAATTTTCGAAAAATTTTGCTACCTCTAAACTCAGCTTGACGAGCTGAGTCAGGAAATACATTCAGTTCAAAAGTTTATATATGTATTTATATATACATATTTATATACAAAATAACGCGCCGTTCTCCAACGATAGCGTCCACAATTCTACACCGATCTTAAAGAAACATAGTATACTTATTCTATGGGCGATTACCTTGGATAAGTTCGAAGATGAGCCAATTCGGCCAATAAGTTTAGAAGTTGTGGTTAATTGAAATTTTGTAAAATTTTCAAAAAAAATTTGTTTGCCGCTTTAACTGGATGTAACTTCTAAACGGAAAGAGATAGCTTATTTTGGTTTGTTCTATGTGAAAGCTCGTTTGATTGCCTACAATTTAGACTATACAGCTCATTGATTTGACCATTTTTTCTAGTAGATAAATGGTTTTGAACATTTACAAAATATTATAAAAATTGATTTTATGCAGGTTTTCACTTTGATTATAGCCACAATTCCAAACCGATCACCTTGAAACATAGTATACGTATTGTGTGGGTGACTACCTTGTTCGAGTTTGAAAATGAGCTCAATCGGTCGATTAGTTTAGAAGTTATAGCATTTCAAAATTTTCAAAATGTCCAAAATTCATACTTTTACTTATTCTTCCTTCAATATCTTTTGAATGTGATAACTTATCGAGTTTATATCAAATTCATCTGAAAGCTCTTCAAATAAGCTTTAATCTTCATGCCTATATATATGCCTAAACCACTGAAATTACTTATTTTACCATTCATTTAATGAAATTTTGCTATTGCATTAGTTCTCCTACTTCTTAGTAAATTCATGCGGAGCTACTTAAATTCATATTATCGCAGTGTGACACTTATAAAATCCAAACATCTCAATTCAGTGGGTATATACAATTTTGTTTTATCGACAGTGTATAAATGATATGATATATCAATAACAAGATTAACATTAGTCATGATGATAATGTTCTCTATATCTACTCGTCGTTTGATATTCTAATAGGCTTTTTATTCCAAATATTAGTACTAATTTCAAGTATGACACTTTGATGTATCACAATCAATTTTTAATCTTAGAATAATTCATTAGTAGATTTTATTGAAAGCAAATTATCGCCTTTGTCCTTCTGGTAGAATTTTCGAGCATTAAAACCATAATCTATCATAATTTTTCGAATAGGGTCCGGAATACCATTGGTCCGATAGTTTGAATAAATGCATAAGTGTCTTTAAATAACGTCAAATCGAAACATATAGTGCATTATCATCAAAAATTCTTCTCAAGCTCATTTAGTTAGCTTCGATTTTCGGCATTATACTTATAATTTTTTGATTTTTTTGTTACATCATCTCGAGAATTTTTAAGAAAATTTAAAAAAAAATTTTATTGTATTATTATCTTTTATTTGAACAGTGAAAAAAATTAAATTATGAGAAATCTACTTCCATTTCGGCTGCCGAATGGCCTTTTTTTATTTTCCGAATCGATCATAAAAAATTTCTTGCATCAAGAACATTTTCCTTGATTCAAGTTAACTCGTTTTTCTGTGTATAACCTCTAATATTGAGACATGGGTCTTGGCTTAGTGCAACATGCACTCACATATACTATTTCAAAAATATTTACTGAAAATTGAATAGGATTAGTATTTTCGTACATTCAGCTAATTGCCATGATACAGTCTAAAATTTCAATATCTAAAATGTAAAACTTACAAATTCAAATGCAAGTGATTTCATGGAATTGAAACACAAATTTTCAATTTTAAACCTTTAATGAATGGTTGTCAAACTACAAAAGTTAAAAATAGTATATTACATACCTTGGCCAGTAAAATAAGAAAAGTCTCAGTGCACATGTAATTGTTGGCTGAGGCGAACCAAATTTTTTTTGAAAATTCTCCAAAATTTCAATTAACCATAACTTCTAAACTTAATGGCCGAATTTGCTCATCATCGAACTCATCCAAGGTAATCCTCCATAGAATAAGTATATCAAGTTTCATTGAGATCGGTGTAGAATTGTGGACGATATCGTTGGAGAACGGCGCGTTATATTTTATATATATATCTTATACCCAGATAGTATCCAAGTCAAAAAGCCTACTGCAAGAAGTCTTTTAAATGACTTCTGATAGAAGTCCAACATTGAGTTCCTAAAAACTTCATATTTAAGAACTCCAAATTAAGAACTCTTTGAGACGTCTTTTTTAAGACATCCGTTTTGAGACATCTTTAAGTATTCTTGTTTTTTACTTCTTAGGGTTACCAAAATTAAGACTCCTTAAAGAACTTATAATAAAGACGTTCAGTTTTATGAACTCATAATGTATTCATTTTGTAGAATTCTCATAGAAGTCCTAAATACGAATTCTCTAATTCTTTTGCGCATGCGCGTAACGAGTTATAAGAGCATGTGTATTATATATTGTTTATATAAACATTAATCAAAAATTTCCTGTTTTATTATTGCATATATTCACTATTTATAAACTAATTATTAATATAATATAATTAACATCGACAGCCATTTATAATATCTCAGTGATTGTGAATTTTATAACGTTAATGATTACATAAAGTAATATTCTTGATTTTTAATATTATCTAATTTTTTTCATAACATTGAATGTTTATTTTTAAAGCTGAGCAGTACTAACCTTATTTTTAGAAGTTTTAGTTTTTAATTATTTCCTAAACAAAGTTTGAATTAATGTTATTTGAAGCTTCTGAGCAAGTAGTAATTAATTGGAATAATTAAAAAAATTATGAATTCTGAAAATACATAGACAATACATTTATTACTGCCCACATTCAATGAAGTAATTTGTGAATTTAGAAGGCACTATAACTTATGGCTGTTATTAAAACTTTTATCTGTTACAGGAAATAATGCTCTTACGCAAGCCTTTTGGAGAATTGTCAAAGAGCCAGAAAAATCGACGATTGAAACGAGATAGTAATGGATTACTTGTATCACAAATTTCCTCTCCAATTCAACTGAGTTGTGATGTCAGTAATATTATGCCTAATTGCAAAGAAAACACTGTTGAAAATGCAAGTTTAAATAATTTCATCAGGCTAACAGATGACACTGAAGTTGAAGATAATAATTGTGATACTGATACTAATAGTAATGATGTCGTTGGTTCAGTTCAGATAGATAGTATTGGTAACAGTTCTACAATTAAAGATATTGACATCGATATTATACAAGATGAAATTACTGTACCTGATGTAAAAGTTGACTTAGGATGTCAAATAGCACAATGGAAATGCCATTATAACATCAGTCACGCGGCATCCGGGTCTCTTTTGAAAATACTCACTAATGTTAAGTCTATTGACGAATTGAAAAAACTACCTACAGATTCTCGCACTTTATTAAATACTCCTCAAACTACAGTCATCCGCTACGTGTCACCTGGGGAATATTTTCATTACGGCTTAAAACGAGGACTGATTGATCAGTTAAAATCCCATATTGGCTGAAGTATTTCCGAAAATTGCTACACCTTTTGTCATTGGAATATATCATGGGTTTAACAAGCCGGATAACTGTAATGAGTTTCTGGAAGAATTCATAAATGAATACGAAACTTTGCATTCTAAAGGTTTAGAATATAATCATAAACATTTTTTTGTGAAAATTAGAGCTGTCATCTGTGACTCACCAGCTCGTTTTTATGTAACCTATACGAAAGGTCATACTGGCTATTTTGGCTGCAGTAAATGCATACAGGAAGGTGATTATAAAGATCATCGAATGAGATTTTTGAGGACTGATGCACCGATACGTACTGATGATAATTTTATTCAACGTGTTAATGAAGAGCACCATCATGGAAAATCAAAATTTGAAGAAACCGACGTTGGCATGGTTTCTCAACTCCCAGTTGAATACATGCATTTGGTTTGTCTTGGAGTAGTCAAAAAAATTATTAAGTTATGGGTCACTAAATGTCCTATGGATAAAAAAAAATTCATGAAATTGAGTCACAACAAAATAGAAGAAATCTCGAATCTATTACATTCAATGAAGAGTTGGATACCTTCAGAATTTGTTCGAAAAACTCGTGGGTTAGACGAGATAGATCGATGGAAAGCGACTGAACTGAGATTATTTTTGTTGTATGTTGGTTCGATCGCCTTTAAAAAATTCTATTCCTGTAAAATATATGTATCATTTTAATAGTTTACAGTGTGCAATCCGAATTTTATGTGATGAAACTGATTGTATCAGAAACAATAAGTGTGCTAAAAGTTTATTAGATTATTTTATTAATGAATGCGTAAAATTATATGGAGAAAATTTCGTGATTTACAACGTGCACAACCTAATCCATTTACCTGGAGATGTGTTAAAACTTGGTCATTTAGACTCGTTTAGTGCTTTTTCTTTCGAAAGTTACCTAGGTTTTCTCAAAAACATTTTGAAAAAACATGATAAACCACTACAGCAACTACATAAGCGAATTAAAGAACGGGTTAAGTGTGATTTCAAACAAAATATTAATCAAAGTTTGATGAAGCCTGAAGTATCTAATTTTAATACTAAAAAGTCTCAGAGAAGTAGGATTCTTTCGTATGATAAAATTAATTGTGGAAATTTTGAACTCTCTACTTGCCAAACGTGTGATTCGTTTTGTTATTTAATAAATCATGACGTTATTCGCATTAACAATATTTATGTAAAAAATAACGTTATCACATTAGAAGGACAAACGTTAAGTAACCCTAAAAGTTTGGAAAATTACCCTGTTGATTCGAAGTTAATTCATATAGTTACTGGGAATGAATAGTCTAATGTGAGACATTTTGAAGTGAAGGATGTTTTGAAAAAAGCAGTTTGTATACCTTGCAATGATTTATTTCATTTCTTTCCGTTGATTCACTCATCCAATTGAATATTATTCATTAAAAGAGAAAAAAAATCGTATATTTTATTTTTTGTCGTACATTATTTATAAATATATATGTTGTACAAATATAAATAAAAACATTATTAGTAATATTATTCTATTTTTCGTATACAATATAAATTATCTTATTTACAATTTAACTTTAAATTTTTCGCACTGCAACTGACATGCCATCTACGTTTATTTGTCTTCAAATGAAATACTAAGGAAACTATATAACTATACCAATTGTGGGGATAATTACCACTACTTAAATAAAGTTCGACACATATATATATTCAACACAATGTTAATTTAGTTTATTTATCAATTATTATAATAACAGTCTTTATCTTTATTAAATTAATCTTTTTGTAATTAAGCGTCGTGCTTGCGTATATTAGTTATACCTATATAGTATGTATTGTATCATGTGTAAACTACCAACTTGATCTGCCGTACGGGAGCATCAAGTTGGTATTATTGTATGTTATGTATAGTATGAGTGTAGTAAGTATAGATATTTAGTATGTGATATGTATGTGAGTTAGGTGTGAATGTGTGAATGCATGAGTTTGATTGTGTGTGTGTAAACCCCCACACTACTCCCCCCCGGAAAAAGGCGGTAAAGTAGTGTTGGCGTTTATGAAAATTTAAAATTATTTATTTTTTTGAAATTATTTGCACTTTCTTCTTTGGTTTCCTGGCAGGATATGTGCGTAGCAACGATGAGAATGTGGTGTAAACTGGCTGTATGCCAGAAGTTGGTGGAATCGATGCAGATGTGCTCGGTTGAGCTGTTGAGTTTAATACTGATGGTGAAGATGCACCAAGTGTCTTTTTGGCCTGTGGTGCAGCTTTTAAATCAGGTACTTTTGTAGACGTTAACGCAGGTACGTTCGTAGGAGTTAACGCAGGTACATTTGTAGAAGGCACAGTTGGCGCAGGTACATTTGTCAGTGGAATGTGTGGTTTTCCAGACGAGCTTGGTACCGTATCTAGCACTTCAGAAGTCACTAGATGAGCTGGTTTGAGTCTTTCAATGTTGGCAACAGTTTCTTTGCCGTTGTTGTCAATAGCAAAAGTGCGGTCATCAATCCTTTTGATTGATTTATTGACTATATACATGTATACATTAGGGTGGCGCAAAAAAACCGACTATTTTTTTTTTTTGAGTCTCGGATGAAAAAATGTTAGTTTTTGATGTTTTAAGAGCCCTCTCCAAAGGACAGCTCAAAAAAAAATTTTTAAGAGGTCACTCCAAATTTTTTTAAATTTCGACAATCGTCGAAAATCGAATTTTTTTTTTTTTTATTTTTTTTCTCGTTACGGTATAATTTTATAGACCAAAAAAAAATAAGTTTCTGAAAGTTTCAGTTAAAAATTTTAATTTTGAAAGGTCGCTCATAATATTTTTTAATTTATTAGTAAATGACTTTAGATTTTTTCGAGTGACCTTTTAATATTAAAATTAAAATTCCGGCCATTTTTTTTCCTTTATTTAGTACAATAATCTATAAAAATACACCACGAGATGAACTAAAAATCAAAGATAACAAAAAAACACAATTTTTTTCTAATTTTAGAAGTAAAACGTATCATTACATTTAATTGTTTTTTTTCAATATTTCGTTTAATTATGATTAGTTTTGTAGTAAATAATTTAAAATTACCGCTGTTTCATTTCATTGAGACAGAAATTTTAATTACCGACGCAGCGAAATTATTAGTTCACTATTTTGACACCATATTAGGCCAGCGCTTTTTCCACTTTACTTTTGAATATAAAACTTGTTTGTAAACAATTACTTCATGACTTTCTGTTTACTTCTCACTCCGAATAAAGAATCTCATAATAAATAACAGTTAATTATAGAATACTAATTCGTCAGTTCGTGATTTTTCAATGTTACAATGTTTGATATATTCGTTCAACAAACAGGTATGTTTCTTTGTTATTTATGTCGTTTCTGTCATTCTTTTGTCCTAACCTCAATAAAGTTCAATGTATCTAATTGTTTCATAAACATTAAATGTTTTATTTAGAATTTTTATCTGAAATATTTCTATATTTTGGTTTTTGACTATGATCTTCATGTATTTTTTTTTGTAGACTAAAAATGTGCTCTAAACGACAATTGAGATCAACAAAACCATCTAACCCTGGTGAATGGTTAATTGGCGAATACCATAAAGAATTAAAAATTACTAGAGCTCCTTCTCGTCGAGAAGTACTCAGTTTTTTCTTATTTCATCACTACGAAAATAAATTGACAATTGCAGACAGTTTAAAATTAACTGCTCAAAATATTCAACAATGTTTCGAACCGCAAGTAACTATCAAGGACTTTCATATTAAAGAAAAAATTAAAAAAATATTCGACAGTTGGCAAAAATTGAAAAAGAATCGTTTGAGGCTTACAAACGTCCAGCGTGAAAACGAGAATGCATTTCTAAAATCTTTAGATGATATGTTTGAATGTAGACTTCAAACAAAAGATAATAATTTAACAACGGAATCTGTCACACATTCTAAAAAGGCTTCGTCTTCAAGTAATTTAGAACCACCTGTACTATTATCTCAAAAAAGTAATGCATCAGGTTGTAGCGGGTCATCACACGAATTTTATCCTTCCCCGCCTAAAAAAAGAAAACTAACTGAACCACTCAAAAAAAATATATTGACCCCAGCATTGTCAAGTATGTTAGATCGAACAAAAACTTCAAACCGTAGCGCAACACTCATCGTAGCTGCAACATCTGTATCTTTGAAAGAAAATTTATTAAAAGTTAGCATCAGTAAAGATACCATCCGTCGTTCACGCCAAAAACATCGAGCAGCCACTTTTAAGTATATAAAAGATTCATTCAAACCAGATACATGTCTGACTGTGCACTGGGATTCGAAATTAATGAAAACGTCAACATCTTCCCAAGCTGAAGATAGGTTAGCAGTATTAGTTACAGGAGAAGGTATAACGAAACTTTTAAATATTCCTATAATCAATGGATCATCAGGTATTAATCAAGCAACAGCTATTTACAACACACGTTTGGAGTGGAATATTTCTGATCGAGTTTGGTCACTATGCTTTGACACGACTGCTAGTAACACGGGACTACATAAAGGAGCTGCTGTTCATTTAGAGACAATGTTGGAAAAAAAACTGCTTCATTTTGCTTGTAGGCATCATATGTTGGAGCTGATTTTAACAGCAACATTTTCTTCACAATTAGAACCTGTAACTAGTGGTCCACAGATAAAATTATTTGAGCGTTTCAAGAAAGAATGGCCAAAGCTTGATAACAAAAAAATTGAATGTGGAAACATTGAAGATCAAGTGGGAATTAAAGAATTTATCTTGGGTCAATTAACAAATCAACATCCAAGAGACGATTATAAGGAGTTATTGACATTATCCCTGATTTATCCTGGTGAGCCTACTAATTTTTCAATAAATAAGCCAGGGGCATATCATCGAGCTAGGTGGATGTCCAAAATAATTTATTGTTTGAAAATATATCTTTTCCGGAGTCAATTTAAAGTTTCTAAAGTAGTCTTGAAAGAACTTGAAGAGTTTAACGAATTTGTAATTAAAATTTATCTGAAAGCCTGGTTCCTATGCCAAATTCCGACTATAGCCCCGAGAATTGATTTACAATTACTGAAAGATCTGGTCCAATTTAAAAAAAAAAATCAAACGTTTGGTTCAGCAGCGCTTAAAAGTTTTTCACGACATTTATGGTACATTAGTGACTATTTAATTGGATTGGCATTCTTTGACTCTGAAATTTCAATTAAAACCAAGATTAAAATGGTTTCAGCCTTAAAAACACAATCTGAACAGCAGCCATTGAATCGTATCCAAATAAAAGAGAGTGATATCATGAATAAGGAAATTCATCATTTCGTGAATCAAAATACACGATATTTCTTCGAAGCCTTAAACTTAAGTGACGAGTTCTTAGAAACACATCCTGCAACCTGGAATTCGAATCAGTCCTACTTAAGGAGTTTGAATATAGTTCGTACATTACATATAGTTAATGACACATCTGAGCGTGGTATTTCATTAATGCAGGAGTATCTACAATTTGTAAAAAATGACGATGAACTGCAGAAAGTATTACAAGTTGTCGAAGAAAATCGTAAGTTATATCCCAATGCAAATAAAATGAATTTAATACGGACTTTGAATAAATAATATATAATATAAAATATATAAATAAATAATAAATATATATATATATATATATAAATAATAAATAATAGATGATATAATAATATATGATATTGATCTAAATAAAGTTAAAATCGGTTATAATTTAAAATTTAGTTTCAGAATTAATAACAAAGTTCATTGAAATACTGTTAAAATGTTGTAGTTGATTAAATAAAATTATAAAATTAGAAAAAAATTGTGTTTTTTTTGTTATCTTTGATTTTTAGTTCATCTCGTGGTGTATTTTTATAGATTATTGTACTAAATAAAGGAAAAAAAATGGCCAGAATTTTAATTTTAATATTAAAAGGTCACTCGAAAAAATCTAAAGTCATTTACTAATAAATTAAAAAAAATTATGAGCGACCTTTCAAAATTAAAATTTTTAACTGAAACTTTCAGAAACTTATTTTTTTTTGGTCTATAAAATTATACCGTAACGAGAAAAAAAATAAAAAAAAAAAAAAATTCGATTTTCGACGATTTTCGAAATTTAAAAAAATTTGGAGTGACCTCTTAAAAATTTTTTTTTGAGCTGTCCTTTGGAGAGGGCTCTTAAAACATCAAAAACTAACATTTTTTCATCCGAGACTCAAAAAAAAAAAATAGTCGGTTTTTTTGCGCCACCCTAGTATACATGTATGTGTAGAGTACACCGTGTATACCTGCAGTCGTTTTACATAAGCATACATTCATAGGTGTATATGCGTGCAAGTACATGTTCAGAATCTAAGCGTCTTTAGCAACAGCATATAAAATAATTAAAAACTGAGGTTAATTAAAAGTTATTTTAACATAAATTAATATTTTTCTCTGAACTTACATGAAAATTATAAAACAAAATCCTATTAAAATGGACATTTGGTCCTTAGAATCATGGTTTCAAAAGTCAATAACAATTAACCTCACTTTTTTTTTATCTTCATTGAATTTTTTTGTTTAGATGTATTTTGTTGCTTTTTGTAACAATTGGTGTTCAACCGTGCCAGAAAGTTGGGTAGATAAAAGTAAAAAAGTGATCAAGTGGCCTCCAAAAAGTGAAAATGCTACGACCGCTTGTAAGAAAGGAACTAACCCTAAAGTCAAATGGCAGCATGTAAAATATACTAAGCTGCTAGGTCCCTACGGTAAGTTGACATTTATGATAGTTTTAAAAAATTTAATTCACTAATTATGTCGAAAACAATTGTGAATTATTAACAGCTATTTGTTTTAATTAAGATCTATAATTTTTAAAAATTCTTCATTTTTCTTTAATATTTGTTCTTTATAGACAATTATGATATTGCTAGACAAGTGGAAATTGCAGCAGTTGATTTATCTACAAGTGACAAAGCGTCTTTCATAAATATCACTAAAAAGAAGGAAGCTTTAACAAAGCGCCCACGGAAAACACCAGCACGCTACCAAAAAACGTCCGATGATGATTCCCCGGATGATGATGATACAGACAGTATGTTATCAATTTTCTTTTTATAATTGTATTTATATGTCACCACTTGAAATTTCATAAAATTTTTATGATTTAGAATCGTCGGTAATAGATGAGAAGTCGAATGATAATGAAAAAGTTTCCGCAAATGATTTTAATTATAAATCGATTGATAATAGTCAAGATGACGGTTTACAAGAGACCCAGCCCTTAGATTACGGGGATTTTTTTGAAGATCCTGCATATGATCATTTGAAAGAAAAAAGAGACAAAAATGAAAAGTTATCTGTGCGTAAAATTAAAACCGTTAGTAAGTATCATACAGCATTAATTGATATCGTCATAAAAAGTATATTATATAGACTTAATAAATAATATGCATCTATAGATAAACCCATTAATGTAATTGAAACTAATGATACTTTGAAGTTTCCTAATCTTTCATCAACAAATATTGTCATAACAGAAAATATTGGAAATGATAATAACAATAATAATATTAATAATAAGAATAACAATAGTAATGAGATCACAGAACAAGAAAGTAACCCTGAACTTGATAAAGTGCCAAGCAGTACCGTATTTAAAAAAAATGGTCAAAAAAATACTGGCAAAATGAATCTGCCAACTAATCCAGCGAAGCATAATGATAATATTAACAACCAATTGGTTGCACCAGTTTGTGAAAACTGCTGCCGTAAGTGCAATTTATTTTTAATATTTTTTTGATATATATGGCATGAATTGTTTATAATATTGAATTATAATTATGTTTTTTTATCAATTAAAATTTTATACTATTGATTTTATGCTTTTTGAAAGAAAATTTGGTTTTCTTGGTTTGAAAAATAGTCATGAGTGTTCTTGTAAAATATTAACTTAAAAACTACATTAAATATTTAGTTTGCTGGATCGGGATGGTGAAAGAAATAAAAATTCACTTTTTCAATGTATTGTCCATATTTGATAAAAATAAATCACACATAATAGCGTAGAGTACAAGAGTTGATCACGAGTTTACATCAGAGCACTTATGTAACATAATTCAATTGCGTTTAGTTTTCGTTGAGTTCAATATAAATTACATGGCACCGTACACATGAAATATTATATTATATACATATATATATATAGAGCGCAGTGATGTGAAGATTGAGTTTATCGAGTTTATGGATTACGATTTTTCTATAATCTTACACGGCACCATACACGTGAATTAATATATTATATAGAGCGCAGTAATGAATAAATTATTGACAATTAATAATTTACAAATATCACAAATATTTCGAGTGTAAATTTAAGTCACAAATAATTTTAACACGCGACATATAGAGTACGAGTAAGAACCGAGTAATAATGTTAGATGCGTCGAGAGCCGGGTCTGAACGTATATTATTTACTTTGCAGTTACAAATAAAATTTGATATTTATTTCAGAGATTAAGTATTACTGGATGACTGAATGATGACATCAGTCACACCAGTTGACATCGAATACGAGTAAATAATTAAGCAATGAGTAATGAAAGTAAATTGTAAAATTGAAATAAATTATTTGTGGCTGCAAAGTCACGTGATGGCGAATATATATACAGATATAGCCGGCAGGTTAGTTTAACACGCGGTCAACACAAAAATGATCACAGATTTTATGTATGAAATTAATCATGTAATTGAAAAATATAGATGATAAAAAATACCTGATAAATCAGCGAGTTATGGTCAGAATGAATATAATTGATTACACAGAGTAATTCGCACGATGTAATTAAATTTTAATAAATGCTGATAGCACGTGGTGTTCTATAACAGGTGTTGTAGAATAATTCCAGTTGCCGCGTAGCTGGCTATCGAGTTGAAATTCCAAGTATCTGAGGGCGCGTCGATAGCAGCACCTCTAGTATAGTAGAGCGTAGAGTTATCAAGTGTTCTGGCGCGAACATTTGATATTTACGCAACAGTTCTTTTTTGATAACAGCTGCATGCCGATCAAAACTAGAGCAGATATCTCGAAAGTTGGACATGGTACTTATGTACGTAAAATCTAATAACTCTACACCAACATCTTCAACTAATATACTCAATGCTTTACCTTAATTTACGGTGAAAGATGATACTACTTTAGAGGAATTAAACAAAACATTACTTGAAAATGAAGAAGCACGTGCACAATACGTAAAAAACATTAAACTCTATTCTTCTTATGGTTGATTTATCCAATCATTTTTCATTTTTTGTAAAATAAGTTTTTTTTTGAATAAAAAAAACCTAATTTAAATAAATCAACCATACCTCCGTAATTCTTGATAATTGAATATTATTTACTAATTAATATTGTATTTCAATATTTTTTTAGGCTACTATTATTAGACTGAGGAACGTACCTGATGGCAAAAAATATATCCGAGAAGTACTTGCATTTATTTCAGACGACAAATTTAGTCTCAAACTGTCTTGGAGTGGCCAAAAAAGACTATAGCTGTCAAAGGGATGGCTTTCGTAAAACTCTTAACAAGTAAGATTATTATTTTCGATCATGTTAGATTTTTGATTGATTCAAATTTAGTTTTACATCCATTAAACAGAATTTAAATGTAAAGCTTATAATCATTTGACTATAAATATTATATTGCGAAGAAAATTCTATCTAGAAATTTAGACCAAGTTTAATGTAAAAAATTTGTATGATACTGAAGTTAGCTGATGTCTAATAATTTTTGTATTTTTTTAAAACGATTAAGTATAAAAAAAAGTTTGAAAAAAAATTGCACTTATAATTATTTTAATTTTCTACAAGTGCATATTTTTAGTTTTTATTTTTTTGTAAGTGACTTTTTAAAACAAATATCCGAAAATTGTTAATTGTCTGTTTTAACTTTAGGATCATAAATTTTTTAAGACTGTTGAAGTTTCAATAAAATAAAAATAAATATTTTCATGATTTTAGATACAATTATTAGTTGCAACCCACGATGCACATTGCCAGAATTGGAGGGTGCAATCAAAACTTGGCTTCAACATGCAAGTGATCGCGTAAAATACACAGCTGATAAACATAAACCAAAAGATTAAAAACTACGTTTGAAACGAATATATTTATTTATTATTATTTTTTTTTCTATTGGATACGTAATTTATTTTGAAAATTATTTTTTTGATACATGAAGAAAAATGGAAATTGATAATCTGCAAGTTTTTATTATGCAAACTCAAAACAGGAAGTTGATTCACCAAAATACTATTATGCTGCAATACGAAAAATCTACACTGAAAACTTATTGATAAACTGTAATGAAAATTATTTGTCTAAAATAAGAAATATAGTAGAGAATATAAAATTTTCAGATGCTCACGATATTAGTTATTCTAGTACAGCATAATAATTTTTTGGTAACTAAACTTCCTGTTTCAAGTTTTTTGTTTCCATTTTTCTTCGTGTATAATACGATGAGTGATATTATATGCAATGTAATGTGATATACATGCATAGATAATATAATATAATATAAGTATATACCATACATAATAACATAAGTATAACATATAATAATATATGAAACGATAAAAGCTCATTGGGTTCAATATTTGTTTTACTGTACTAAAAATACTATGTTTCAATGAATAATTTTGAATTTATTTATCTGAAAATTTTTTAATACCTATTTTAATACCTATTTACCATCCTACGAATATAAAATAAGAAGTCCTAACGAAGTCTTACTTCAGACTTCTTGAATATGAATTCTTTACGACTCCATCATTAAGAACTTGAAAAAGCAAGTTACTTAGGAAGTCATTTTTATAAACAAAAAAAGAGTTCTTAAACTATTCTTATTTATGAAGTCAGAAAAAAGAATTCTTTATAAGCTCTTTTCTGTACTTGCTAAGAAGTCTATACTTGCGCATAAAGCGGCGCATTCGACTTCTTGAGAACCTCCTAAAGGGTTCTTTCGGATGGTAATTCTGACGTCCAAATCATAAATAAGAACTCTTTCGATATTCTTTCTGAAGTCATTTTGCTATCTGGGTATATATCATATATATATATATATATATATATATTGGTCATTCCACCAAATAAAATTATTTTTACGGGGCGACCCTCGTCGATTTGGTTCAAACTTTGTGGAGTCGTTCTATATATTAAAAAAAAAAATCTCTGAAAATTTGAGTTTTTTATATGCAGCTGTTTCAAAGTTATGATTTTTTGAATTTTTAAAAAATTTTTGTTTTCAAGTTTTTCATTAATTTTTTTGAAGGAAAAAATTTTTTTTAAAAAATGAGCACATAACAGTTTTTCGTAGAAAAAATTCTCAGCTTTCCAATAAAAATATCTATTTTTCATTTTATGTTACAAAAGACCTTTTAAAATTCGATTAAAGACGAAAAAACGATTTTTATGACTGTACGGCGCTTGATACATCTAATTTGATATGTTTTTCTGAAAGCTGAGACTTTTTTCCACAAAATATGTGATTTTCACGATGTGCATATTTTTTGTTTAAATAAAATTTGTTACGATATTTGAATATCGCGGCATCTTCGCATTAGGTCGGAGAAGGGCAACAGATGGCAGCACACGCTGCTCAGCACGTCTCACCCATTATTATTATTATCATACTATTATTATTATTATTATTCTATGTATTATCTTATTTGAATTACTGTGTTGCTACTATTAGTTTAAATTTCTAGACAAAAAT
Source organism: Microplitis mediator (assembly GCF_029852145.1). NCBI lineage: Eukaryota > Metazoa > Arthropoda > Insecta > Hymenoptera > Braconidae > Microplitis > Microplitis mediator. Next base: position 15,305,961 of record NC_079975.1, on the reverse strand, counting down.
TGCGGCTAAATCAGTAAAAAATTACTGCATTTTATTTACTGATAAATGGATTTTATAGCCGCCGGGATAAATAATTGCGTATTTATTTATTTTAATTATTTGGTTATTATTATTATTTTGGTTGGTTGGCGCATGCGCGGCGACGCAACAGTTGGCCTTAGTAAATTTATTTATTTTAAATAAATTTACGGGTCTTATCAAGAAACTAATGGAATATTTATGTATGGAATTATATTATTAATTCGCTCTGAAAAGGGAATGGTCATTTAATGTCGATAGTGGACAAATTACATGCCAAACAAGTCATGCATCATGTTGGTGTCGATGAGTGAATTAACATGAGACAGGTATATTGCTCCATTGGTTGAAATGAGAAAACATTATAAGATGGCGCCGGCCGAAGTGCCAGCATGGGCAGTGTTGCCATCTTAGGGGTTTTACCACTAAATCTAGTGGTTTCGATTTCTCCCTAGTGGGTAAAATTTATTTTTGGTGGTTAGTGGTTTTTTTGGTGGTAAAGAAGTTTTGCGAAATAATTTTATTTATTTATTTTTTTTTTTAATGCATTGTTAATATTGTTCTTATTATTATATTTTATGCACGTTTCACAGAATTTTTTTCAATTAAATTAATTACTTTTTTTTTATAAATTATAAATAAATAGATTTCAAATTTTTTTTTCTGTCGTTTTTTTTTCCCTCGTATCCCGCTTCAACAGTAGATTATTATACTGGAATTTTCAAAGTATTTGAACTGTATGAATGAGATTGACTCTACAACTTTTCTCTTGAAACTCGCTATTAATTTTTACTCGGTTAAAATATAATTTAATACTTTTGACAATTATAACAAAATATATCCTAACTTAGCTAATAGTTTGAACTTAAAGAAAAAAAAAATTGTTTTCTACAAAAACAAAGAAACAAATGACTGTGAAAAGTGTTGGTCATGAAGATCACTCAAGTTTTACACTGTTAGTATTGATACTGTTCTAATTATTATTATTATTATTTTATTTTAAATATTTGTTTCAATTTGATAATTTGTTTAATTATGTCGGAGTCTAAAAAATACTGTCAAAAATTTCGAACCGCTTGGCTTCAAGACCCGATTTTGAAAAATTGGTTACAAGCCGTTGAAAGTACATCTGGTCTAAGAGCGAAATGTACAGCGTGTGGTATTACATTAAAAAACCATTATTCTGATCTAAAAAATCACGGGAATACTCCAAGACATTTAGAAAAAGCCAAAGTTAGTACATTTAATTATAATTACATTTTTATTATCATTATTACTACCTTGTATGCATATAAAGTTTTACAATACTATATACTAACAATCACGTATTTTAATCTGTTCGTCAAAAAATCATTGATAATTCCATTTAATAATTAAATTACTAATATTATCCTAAACAGATATAAAACAAACGATGTTAAAAATTATTTAATAAATTAACTTGAATATTTAATTTTTTTTAGGAAATAATTAGTCAACAAAAGCTTCCTTTCAAAACAGTAAAAAATAATTCAGTTTCAATAAAAAAAGAAGAAGCAAGATTATCATTATTTATGGCTGTACATTCCAGCATCAGTTTAATCGATCATTTGGGTACAGTAGTCAATCATTCGCACAACGAAGAAACTAAAATTAAATTACATAGAACTAAATGTTCTAATATTATAATAAATGTTTTGGCGCCACATTTTTTCAATATTCTTAAAGAACATTTACAAAATAAGTCATATAGTTTATTGCTCGATGAATCCACTGATATTGCTGTGTTAAAGTATTTGGGTATTATAGTGATTTATTACAGTAATGTTTATAAGAAAATTATATCAACCTATTTAGATCTTGCACCATTATTTGAGTCAAATGCTGAAGGCATCGTTTCTGCAATTAAAAAAACTCTTGATCGATTTAATATGCCCATAAAAAATTTAGTCGGTATTGGGACTGATAATGCATCAGTCATGACTGGCATAAACAACGGTGTTTACGCCAAATTGAAAGTTGACGTTCCCAATTTAATTCTAGTACGCTGTTTGTGCCATTCAATACAATTGGCAGTTTCAGCTGCTGCAAAAGAATTTTTGCCTCGGAACCTAGAGTTTTTAATTAGTGAAACTTATAATTGGTTTGCCCGGTCTTCGTCAAGGCAAGATAAATATAAAAAATTGTACAACGCAATAAATGACGGAAAAAACCCTTTGAAAATGGTACAATCTTCTCAAACTAGATGGTTGTCTATTGAATCAGCAGTATCAAGAATCCACCAACAATGGCTTGAACTGAAGACTTACTTTTCAATCGCCAAAATGGATGAAAGGTGTTACACAGCTGAACAGTTACATTCAATGTACAGCGATGATGTTAATTTTGCATTTATATCATTTATTTATCCAATTCTTTCTGAGGTAAATAGAGTAAATAAACTTTTTGAGTCAAAAGATACGGATCACACAAAACTTTGTGATGAATTAATTAATTTAATTAACACACTTGTGAATAAAATTACACTTTCTTCTCACAAAATAGACATTTTTGAACAAAATATAAAGGACTATATTGATTCAACTTGTTACTCAGGATATAGATTTGAGAACGTTATGACTAAATTGAAAGAAAAGGGACTTTCAAATGATGATGATAAAGCAATTCGGGGTCGGTGTATTACATTTATTGTTAAACTGATTGAAGAATTAAAAATAAGATTACCAAATAATTTACAAATAATGAAAAATTTTAAAAAATTAGCGTAAATAATGCATTGAACCCCAATAAACAACCGATTATTGATTTATTAACTTATTTTAATAAGGATGAATAATTAATTGCGCAAGTTGATGAGCAATGGCGTCAAGTACATTTATTATCATGGACCGAAACCAATGATACCAAAAAATTTTGGTACGAAGTTCTGGAGTACAAAGATGCTCAAGGACATCCCAGATTTCAACAACTAGCTTCGTTTGCAATTTCGTTATTGATATTACCTCATTCTAACGCCGATGTGGAGAGACTTTTTAGTAGTATGAATGTTGTAAAAAACAAACAACGAAATAAAATGACTTTGCCAATGCTAACATCAATTTTATCAATAAGAGCTGGTTTGTCACAAGCAGGCAAATGTTGTGATACTTATGAAATTCCAGAAGACATTATAAAAAAAATCCGGACAAAAGAAGCTTACGCTGTCCCGGATGAAGTACTAATTGAAGGCCCTGAAAGTTCTTCAGACGAAAGTAACTAAGTCATAAAGTCTAAGTCATAGCTAAACGTCATAAAGTTATTTTATATAAAAAGTTAACATAAAATATTTAACTGTGTATTTTATTTAATTATAATTTATATTAATATTTATATTTGTTATAAATCATAAAAATATAGAATTTATTAACAACAAAATTGAATTTCAATCAAATAATTTAATTAAATTGACGCTTTGTTATTTTTAACTTCCCGCTAAGAAAATCGACGATTTTTTTTAAATGGTTTCAATATTTCTCTCTCAGGTAGCGTTAGTGGTCTTTTAGTGGTTTTTTTTTCGACAGTAGTGGTTCCTTGAGAAAATTTATGGCAACACTGAGCATGGGATTCACGTGCTGCCATGGCCAGACGTGGATCATCCTTTGTGAGAGTAAGGTGTGCTGTTGCTACTGTTGCCAAATATTATCAAAATTGAGACGCCATTTGGAGTTGTTGAGCGTTACAAAGTTGTATTGGCTTTTTATAAAGTGTTGGAGACACTTGTCAATTATTATTGAGATCATTTGTGCCATTAATTAATATTATATTGAAATTCGAACCAATGGAGCCGGTACGAATGTTAGAGATTGGCGATGACTGTAAGTACCTTTGTGTCTGATACGTTGGCGTGTAATTTGTCCCGCGTTGGTGGCCATTATTATATATCTCACGTGTGAGTGAGAGAGAGAGAGTAATAAATACAGATATATATTTGCGTACTTATTTGTCCTGGCGACAAATTTTTACCCAACACTCAGAAGTTGGGAATCTATTATTTTCTTATTAATAATTATTGGTAACCGTTATATGATTTGACGGTAAATAATTATTAACAATTTATATTTATTATATTATAAGTAATTATTGGTGACCGGTCATATGATTGCCGGTAAATTATTATTATTATTTACAATTTTCATGCTTATATTAATAAATAACTATTGGTGACCGTTCATATATTGACGGTAAATAATTATTAATATTTACAATTATTATTTTACATTTCTAAATAATTATTTTGAAGAGTATGGGGAACAATATATTTTTTTGGTGGATATTTATAATTAATTAGTTATTTTTTTTTGAAAAACATTATAAATTAATGCGATAATTATTATTTATATTATTTATTATTTGCGGAAAATATCCACCCATAAGTAACTTATTATTTGATAAGTATTTAGCATTTCTTTGAACAGTATTTTTCAATTAGTTAGACATCACCAGTGGTTGCGTTATTATGTTGCGATAACGATTTAATTTATTATCAGTGTTAATTTATTTTGAGTTAATGATTAATATTGGGAGAAAATTGTATGTGTGCGCACAATAATTATTATTTATAATTATTATATTGGATATCATGTGCGAGTGATAGCAAGACGGATATTATTTTATTATAATATTATTTATTGTTTGCGTATCTTGACTATTAGTCAAAATTTATATTGTGAAGTGAAATATTATTATTGATATTATTGTTTATTGGTTTATATACCCGCTGAGCATTATAATTTAAAATATATCGGGTAAATGGCTACCAACCCGGGATTCATTTAAATTTATTTGTTTATTAGTGCATACTATCTCTTTCTTGCCTTCCTTTTCCAATACCTGAAACTGCTCTCTGATTATTTTCTATCATTTCATTTTTTTCAATTTCATTTTCTTATTTATCGTTTATTTGTTATTTTGTTCGTGGGTACACGAACTGGCGCCCAATTCGGTTTTCTAACCCAGCCTGGGAAGAGCTGAGTGTCCAGTGGGGATCGTGGGCATCTCCAAGGGATATTTTTGGTTTTGTTTATTATTTTTATTTTCAGTTTTACCATCGGTGGGCCATAACGGCTATTCTGCACACACCACACTCCGCCGTGGGTTGTGACGAATAGTAAGGAACGTTATAAATTGAATAAAATATAAACTCTCTATGATTAAAAAACGTTAATTCTTATTTTTTTTTTGAGGATGTTGATACATTTTTACCACATATATATCCTAAGCTATCAACAATAAGTGAGATAGGGTGCACTGCTTGTGTTTCTTTCACCGTTTATGACTCAAAGTATTGTACGTCCAAAACATTTATTTTCTAAAAAAAGTCATCATTCCCTGATTAAACCAAACGATTCGAAACGGTTTGTAATGTTAAATGCCCATAAAAAGGCTGATTCAAAAGTATTCAAAGTATTCAAACGCCTTAAAAAGTATTTAAAATTTTTTTCCAATCGTTTTAAGTCGTTTCTTTTAATAAGGGATGATTATAACAGTGAAATCAACGCTGGTAAAATTTTGAATAGCCCGGATGTATTAACTTGCGGTGTGAGGTTGTGTTTTCGGGTATGTATCTGCAGTAAAGCTCTAAAAACAAAAATTATAAAACTATTTTTCATGATACCAGCATCAATGGTTCAAGTCTAGGAATTAGTAATTTGAACTTTGATTCTTGTGTTTTGTTCAATAGTGATTTCAGACTATTGATGTCATCTGCGTTAATGACAGTTCTGACTTTGTAATCAAGTTTTATAAAAATTCGTGTGCATAATAAATAGTATTTATGGTTTCTGTTTAACTATAAATTGCAAAGCATAAGTTAGGCGTACACTAATAGTTGATCGCACCATTGGGTTTAATATAATTTGATTCTAACTGGCTGCTGACACTGATAATAATTTTCAATGCAGGTAATCATGAAAAAAATAGTGTGTAACACTAGATGAAACACGACTTCAGATTGCAGTTATTGTCAGCTTTCGCCTACGGCTCGGGCAGCCTACTTCACTTTCTTCTGACATCGTTTTGTTTCATCTCTTACCACACAATGAACTATTACAGATTGTTAAAACTATAAAATCAATGACTTGTATTTAAATAATTATTGATTTTGTTCAAACAAAAAATATGCACATCGTGAAAATTACATATTCTGTGGAAAAAAGTCTCAGCTTTCAGAAAAAAATATCAAATTAGATGTATCAAGCGCCGCACAGTCATAAAAATCGTTTTTTCGTCTTTAATCGAATTTTAAAAGGTCTTTTGTAACATAAAATGAAAAATAGATATTTTTATTGGAAAGCTGAGAATTTTTTCTACGAAAAACTGTTATGTGCTCATTTTTTAAAAAAAATTTTTTCCTTTAAAAAAATTAATGAAAAAGTTGAAAACAAAAATTTTTAAAAAATTCAAAAAATCATAACTTTGAAACAGCTGCATATAAAAAACTCAAATTTTCAGAGATTTTTTTTTTTAATATATAGAACGACTCCACAAAGTTTGAACCAAATCGACGAGGGTCGCCCCGTAAAAATAATTTTATTTGATGGAATGATCCATATATATGTAAAGTTTATACGAAATTATATGTAAGAATTTTTGTACAACACGCATTATTTATTTCAGTCGTTATTTCTTGAATTCATGAAATGATTAAAAATCTACAATGATAATATGTTTGTATGCTTACTGATTACTTGATCGATCTCCACGTAATATTGATACACAGACAATGATATTGTCTAAATCAATATAGTGTTAAATCAATTACACACTACACAATTTCAATCACTATAATCCTATCAACAATTTAATTTAATAGTAGTAATAATGATATTTATTGCTGTTAAAACCAACAATGATAATAATCTATAATATATTAAGATACAATGCAAATAATTCAATCAACAATTGTCAATACAACAAAACCGAGATTGGTTATAGTAACCTTAAAGATTAAACTATTCAAATACAATGACGATTGTATATTTCGTTAATAGCCGCTTTAATAGCAAGTTGACGGAAAGTAACGGTCGGAATTTTTCGTTAAGTTAACTTCAAAAAGTTAATGTGCTCGTGAGTAAAGCCATACTGAAGGACAAATGGCAAATTAACTGCCCACAATAGCACAGTTTGCTTTAGCAAAAGTTTACTTACAAAAGTTTCTTTGAATTTTTCGTTAAATGTTCGTCAATTTCAAGCTTTTTCGTGATTAAAGACAATTTGTATATAACATGCTATAAAATTTGACGTAAATTTACCACCCAAATTGGAATGCAAATGTACTTTAAAAGTTGTATACAAATTGTCCCAAAAACGGAAAAGCTCGAAGATGACGGACATTTTACGAAAAGTTTAAGAAAACTTCTGTTAGGGTTTTTTCGAGTAAAAGAAAGTTTCCTTTAAATTTAGAAAAAAATTAATCGCAAATTTTTTTTTTTAATTTTTGCTATCAAAATGTCAGCAGATGCGAACAGTAAATTTCAGTAATTTCAATTGCCAAATTACTGTCAACTTAAAGCTAAAGTGGGTGTTAGGGTATATGTTAACATAAATGTGGGTATACCGAAATTACTGAAAAAACTGGAACAATCTAAAGTGACATAGATTTGCTGACAAATTGAAGGGAAATCTGACCGGACAACCCGCTATTTAGCTTCCTTGTAATCTCCGACTAAGATTAGTCAAGCGTTTTTGAATGCAAACGAAATTCGATGAAATTTTATTATAAAATGTGAAGACTAAATTTCATTGAACTAATAATAAGATTTGGTATCAATATTGATTGAGAAAAATTATAGTTGAATTTTATTAAATCTATAATAATAATGTTAAAATATTTTTGGACGGGAATCATGACAAAGGAATGTAGAAGAATATATTTTTATTAAAGATTTATGCAAATTATAAAATTAAAAATAAAGAGTATTTAAATAATTTTTTATTTTTTAGTTAAAAATAAACAGCTATAAGAAGTAAAGTATATTTTAGTTTTACAAATTTATTTACTGTATGCAGAAACTTGAGCGATTATTTTTAACTATCATACGTTTCATGAAAAATTATTGACATTTTTGTATATAATAATATTAAAGTCTTAACATAGGAAATGTTGATAAGAAAGAAAAAATATTCTCAAAATAACATTTGCTTTATAAACTGTATAAATTTATACTATAATGATATTTATTAATATAATTAAACAAAAACTGCCTGTATTTTATTTATTTATAATGTTTTTAATTTTAAATTATTTTGAGAATACTTATCTTTTAACATTATATATATATTTCCCTGATTTGAAAGATGAAAAAAAGTAAACATTACTGAAGACGCTGTCGCTCATACAAATGTAATCGACACTTATAGTTATAGATATTGAATTATGAAAATAAAGTATATAATTTAACAATATTTCATTAATCGTACACATAAATGTCTAAATATTAATAAACCAAAAGTATCCAAATAATATTTTATCTTTTACTTAAAAATAATCAACCTTTAGAAATAAATATATTTCTAGTTTTAACTTACTTTGAGAACATTTATTGTTTACCATAATATATATTTCCCTGTTTTGAAAGATAAAAAAAAAACATAACTGAATACGCTGTCGCTTATACAAATGTTATCGACACTTATAGTTATAGTTGTTAAATCATAAAAATATATTATATCATTTATCAATATTTCATTAATCGTACACTTAATTGACTAAATATTCATACATTAAAAGTATTCAAATAATATTTCATTTTTTACTTATAAATAATCAGACTTTGGAAATAAATATATTTATTTTAGGTTTCAACTTATTCTAAGAATGTTTATCGTTTAAAATATATATATATATATATATATATATATATATATATATATATATATATATATATATATATATATATATATATTTCTCTGTTTTGAAAGATAAAAAAATATAAACATAACTGAAGACGCTGTCGCTTATAAAAATGTTATCAACACTCATAGATATAGTTATTGAATCATTAAAAAATTATTATATAATTTATCAATATTTCATTAATCGTACACTTAATTGTCTAAGTATTAATGAATTAAAAGTATTCAAATAATGATTTATCTTTTACTTGTAAATAATCAGTCTATAGAAATAAATACACTGGTGGAAATTTTTGGGAATTTTCTCTGCAAAACTCAGTTCTAAAGTTCTAAAGACTTTTTCAGAGAAAAGTCCGAAAAATTTCCATCAGGGTATATTTTAGGTTCCAACTTATTTTGAGAAAGACTTAGTTTTACACATATATATTATAAGACTTAAGCTAATTCTACGCTTATCTTATATTATCATTGATAAATAATCTTTATTTATCATAATTTTCAACAAAAAAAAAAAAAATTTTTCGTCATTATGAGCTTAACTACCACTTTGCGGAGAATAATAAATACTTAAATGTTATCAGGGATTTGAATACCAATATTGATTTAGAACGTTCCTTACTATTCGTCACAACCCACGGCGGAGTGTGGTGTGTGCAGAATAGCCGTTATGGCCCACCGATGGTAAAACTGAAAATAAAAATAATAAACAAAACCAATAATATCCCTTGGAGATGCCCACGATCCCCACTGGACACTCAGCTCTTCCCAGGCTGGGTTAGAAAACCGAATTGGGCGCCAGTTCATGTACCCACGAACAAAATAACAAATAAACGATAAATAAGAAAATGAAATTGAAAAAAATGAAATGATAGAAAATAATCAGAGAGCAGTTTCAGGTATTGGAAAAGGAAGGCAAGAAAGAGATAGTATGCACTAATAAACAAATAAATTTAAATGAATCCCGGGTTGGTAGCCATTTACCCGATATATTTTAAATTATAATGCTCAGCGGGTATATAAACCAATAAACAATAATATAAATAATAATATTTCACTTCACAATTAAGTTTTGACCAATAGTCAATTAACGCAAAAAAAATAATTATAATAAAAATATTCGTCTTGCTATCACTCGCACGTGATAGCAAATGAATATAAATAGTTATTAATAATAATTACTATGCGCACACATACAATTATATCATAATATTAATTATGAATATGCAAACAAATAATAATAATGCCTTGTTTAATTGTAATTATTTACTGCCAATAATAATGGCTGATAATAATGGTAAATAATTACACCAAATAATCACCAAGCGTTTAAAATAATAATCATATAACTGTGTATAATCACAAATAATATTTAATTGTTTAACGCAAATTTACTATCAAAACCACTGGTGATATTTAAATAATTGTAAAATATTGTTCCAAGAAAATGCTAAATACTGACCAAATAATAAGTTACCTATGGGTAGATATTTATCGCCAAATAATAAATACTATAAATAATAATTATCGCATTAAATCAAAATGCTTTCCCAAATAATAATTGAGTAAGTATAAATATCTACCGCAATAAATAAATGTTCTCAATACTCTTCAAACTGATAAATAATTAACGTAAATAGTAATAATTATTTACCGTCAACAATATATACGGTCACCAATAATTATTAATAAAATACTAACATGAATATTAATAATTATTTACCGCCAAGCATATGAACGGTCACTAATAATTACTAATAAAATAATAACGTGAATATTAATAATTATTTACCGTCAATAACATATACGGTCACCAATAATTATTAATAAAGGCAGCATAAACTTCCAAGTTTTGGATTCCGGTTTGTCGCCAGGACAAATAAGTACGCAAATATATATCTGTATTTATTACTCTCTCTCTCTCACTCACACGTGAGATATATAATAATGGCCACCAACGCGGGACAAATTACACGCCAACGTATCAGACACAAAGGTACTTACAGTCATCGCCAATTTCTAACACTCGTACCGGCTCCATTGGTTTGAATTTCGATATAATATTAATTAATGGCACAAATGATTTCAATAACAATTGACAAGTGTCTCAAACACTTATAGCCAGCCAATATAATTTTGAAAGCGTATGAGTTCCAAATGGCGTCTGAATTTTAGTAAAATATTTGGCAACAGAAGCAACAGCACACCTTACTCTCACAAGAGATTATCCACGTCTGGCCATGGCAGCACGTGAATCCCATGCCGGCACTTCGACCAGCGCCATCTTATAATGTTTTCTCATTTCAACCAATGGAGCAATATACCTGTCTCATGTTAATTCACTCATCGACACCAACATGATGCATGACTTGTTTGGCCTGTAATTTGTCCACTCTCGACATTAAATGACCATTCCCTTTTCAGAGCGAATTAATAATATAATTCCATACATAAATATTCCATTAGTTTCTTGATAAGACCCGTAAATTTATTTAAAATAAATAAATTTACTAAGGCCAACTGTTGCGTCGCCGCGCATGCGCCAACCAACCAAAATAATAATAATAACCAAATAATTAAAATAAATAAATACGCAATTATTTATCCCGGCGGCTATAAAATCCATTTATCAGTAAATAAAATGCAGTAATTTTTACTGATGTAGCCGCAATTTTTGCCTATGAAATTAAACAAATAATAAACACACAGTAAATGAAATAAGATAATACATAAAATAATAATAATAATAGCATGATAATAATAATAATGGGTGAGACGTGCTGAGCAGCGTGTGCTGCCATCTGTTGCCCTTCTCCGACCTAATGCGAAGATGCCGCGATATTCAAATATCGTGACAGATTGTAAATCCATTTTAATAGATGAAAAAACCCATGGTGTGAACATAAATAATTAAATTTTAATTAATCAAAATTTTGTATTTTTAAAGAAATTATAAAATCACGTTACCAATTCCAACCAGACTTATATTTTTATAGTTATTTTTAGCTTTAGAAAACTTATACCAAAATGGAAGTATAATTTCTAGATCACTGCTAATCAATTTGTCGACATATTTTATTGCTAAAAAATTTTAGCTTTATAATAAAACTACAATATAATTAGCGATAAAAAAAAATTATGCTCCTTTTTGGCTGTAAACTTCGTGATTCAAGTCAAAAGAGCGTATAAAAATATAAGTCCATGCAGAATTAGTAATGCGAAATTATCGCGACTTGTATCATCGTCTTCAGCTATTATTATTTCATTTGTATCATCTAGATAAAGAAAAACAGGTTTACCATTAAAGTTTTATAAATACTAGAACATTTCAATCCACTGCCATATGCTTGATATCACTCTCCTCAAAAGTTTTATCCGCTTTTCGCTTAGGCGTGACAAATCCAATACCGCGGAGCTTTTCTTCTGAAAGTACATTTTTACCTTCCACTAATGTTATGTCGTCTGTACTGCGCACGATCAATGACGGCACACCTTCTGTTAAAAAGTAGCAATTATTGTTTATGTAATTAAAATTACAGTTTTGTAAATTAAGACAATGGCAATTTATTTAAACAAAATAATTAGTTTATTATCTACTTACGGTATGTATCATCAACTGTACAAAGCACCTTCACGTGACATCCTTTCACAATATCAGACTTTTCCACGAAATTCATAATCTTCAGACGAAGTTTGAAGGTTTCGTTTACTATTAGAGCGAGCCCATAACTTTCGCCGTAAGTTCTAACCATTTTAGGAGCTTGTTTTATGAAACCTTCAATATTTGCAATTGCAGAAAGAAAACCAAAATTATAGTAATTACTAATAATTGCCACATATCGCGTCATTAATTCCAAAAAGACACATTTTTATATGCCCTTTTCGCGTTCAAATTATTTTTTCAATTTTTAGCTATGAAGTAAGTCTACAAAATAATTAACATTGAACGTTCAAATAAAAAATATGCGCTCTTGTATTATTAGAGTTCCCTTAAGCCAAAGATCGTATAAAAATATAAGGCTTTTTGGAATTAGTAACGCGTCATAATAACTGTACAGAATATTAAAATGACAATATAAAAAAGATTTGCTTATACATTGGACCAACGGTGTCGAGTGCATTTTCCAATTTGACAACTGGTGCTTAGGATTTATCGATCGGGATATCTTGAAATTTTGCAGAATCAATGAGAATTTCCGTAGCACCAGTTGTTGTCACTTCCATCGCACAAATTTTTTCATTTGGATTAGAAAATTTTTTATTTTGAGGAATTGTCTTTCCACGGATGATGGTTACTACCTGGAATTATAACTCACGATTAGAGTGGAGAGGCCTACCCCCGATTAAGAAATCTAATTTGGAATGGTTTAAGGTTACGTAACTCTTAATTATTTTAAATCATGCCAAATTGGCTAAATTATTTTGTTTCCGAGCAAAAATTTCAGAACGAATCATTTCAAATCAGATGGAATTGAAAAATGAGGAAATATTATGTGATGATTTAAAATTATTTAAAATAATTCAGACTCTCGAATCATTTTAAATTGAAGTAAATTAAGAAATAATATCGCAATTACCGGTCCGTTGACTAATTTAAAATTATTTGGATAATTGAAACTCCCAAATCTTTTTAAATTGAAATGAATTAAGAAATAATTTTATGATTTGATACAATGTGAAATGATTTAGATTTTCCAAATCATTACAAATTAGATTTCTTAATCAGGGACGTGAAATTTATTATATATTGTAAATATTTCAAGATTAAATTAAGATTAAGATTATTAACGATACTTACAAAACGGTCACAGACTAATTTTGAGTATTTGGTAGCAAAATTTCCCCACAGCAAAACCCGAACTCTTGTCTTGCCGCCGTTGTTGAGAGTGATTTTATAAAGAGGTGCTGATGGAGACTCCATCCTTGATCCATCGATCTGATCTACGTAACCTCGCAACTCGCTGTAAAAATTTAATATAACATACGTATTTAATGCACAGAAAATATAATTTTGAAAATAGCCGACGGCTAATAATTTTTGAATTTTGTTTCAAAACGATAAATTATAAAAAAAAATTTTACGTATTTTATTGTACGTATATTTTATAAATAAATGTTTATGACATTAAAAAATAATATTGAATAAAATGTTTATAAATACTTACATGCTATCGTCATCAAGGATCCAACAATTAATTTCTGCGTCGCTTGTAAAAGTTTCTATATTTAATTCTAATTTTAATATTTAATGGCACTGTTATGTCCACCGCTTGATTTTTAATTATTTATCCGGGATTTCTCCCTTTGGTAGCGATAGTAATTTTTGACAAGCCGGTTGGAGGGTGCGGACAACAATAAAGAATACGAGAAAGAAATTATCTTCCTATAATTTATTATTTATAGTGGATCTTTTCGAAAATTAAGAACCCAAACGTCTTCGAAGAGACTGGTGCTCTTGTTTAAGCCAAAAGTATTTTAAGTATGATAGAATAATAGTTCTTTCACCTACCTTTCGATGTCAATTCTTCTAGTGCGGCAGCTATTATCTCTCCAGAACTAAACAGCTCACTCGACCTTCCTGTAGGGTTGGTAGAATGGGTGCGGCTGGGTTGGTAGGATGATATCTTATGTACTACTTTCGAATGAAAACCGCAAGGTTGGAGTGATGAACTTGATCTTTTGTTAAGTATTTCAAATTACAACGTTTTTACTGAACATCACTTGTTCACTCTAGTTTTTCACAACTTTATATTTAATTTATATCATAAGATTATTTATCCTTAACAGATATTTTTATAAGATTTTAATCTATATTTAATGCGTCCGGATGGTTTTTAAAATCCGAAAAATATTGTACTAGACGCACAATTACTACGGTTGCGTCAGATCGAATTTTAGACCAATATTTGAGGATTTTTAATATAAAATTTAGATCCCTTACTGACTTTTCGACGCCTAGGGCGGATTCCTGCAGTAAGATTAATAGAATTTAGCAATCTTTGACTATTTCTTATTGACTTTTCGACGCGAATGCGGATTTCTGCAATAAGAATTAGTCTAGATTATTTAAGAAGTGCCCTATTGACTTTTCAACGCAGATGCGGATTCCTGCAATAGGGTTTAAGTTAAATATTATTAAAAATGCTGTTATTGACTTTTCAACGCCTAGGGCGGATTCCTGCAATAAGAGTACACGAAATTTTGCGGACCGTGAGTTTTAAGAACCGACTATCCCTGAGCTATGGGTGCTCAGGCTTTTTATAAACTTTGCTCGGCAATTAGATGGGGAATTTATAATTATCGTCATTGGTGGAAAGTGACGACAGTTTATTGTTTATTCGTTAAACTTATTGCAGGTGTCTTCTTACTATTCTTTGCCGCATAAAAAGGTGAAAAAGCTGACGCTGCGTTTTCGCGCGCTTTGCAAAGAGGAGCTCAGAAATAATTATTAAAAAAAAATTATTTGGACATAACAGCACAAAACATTAGCTGACGCGTGATAATAGAATATTTTTTTTCAAAAAATTAAGTATAGATAAAAAAGTAATTGTTCACTAATTGTTATTAATTAATTTATCTTATTATTGTTATTAATTTATATTATAATAATAATTAATACTAAAAAAAATATTAATATATAGCGCTGTGGATTGTTGTAACCTTCCGTGCAGAACAGTGTTTGAAGCGGAAATGAAATATCGATGAACTATACCGTGTATCAAAATGTGATTTTTTTTGTGATGGTGGGGAGTGAACTTCGGACTTTTCCGTTTCTTACGACAATTTGTATGCAACTTCTTCTGCAATTTAACATAAATTTACTACCCGAATTAAAATGCAAATTCACTTCAAAGGTTGGCTAGAAAAAAGTTGTCTTCAATTTTCAGGCAAATTTTATGTAAATTTGTTGTTAATTGGACTTGAAAAATTGTAAGTATTTTTTTACAATCAAATTGCCGACATTTTGTGTATAAATTTGCTTACCTTCTGAAATGGTAAGAAAAAACATTACCGACTTTTTTTTATTGTAAAAAGTTACCTCTAAATTGAAGAAAAATTAACCGCAAATTTTTCTTTTCAACTTTTTCTGTTAAATTAGCGGCTAGTAGGGAAGCTAGCAGCATGATAGCGCCAACCTACCGAAACAACTTGTCATCAAATGGCCGCAAAAATTGACATTTCCATACATTGACGACAACCCGATGCAAACTTTCTGAGAAAGTTGGCAATCCATTATTTGACGGAAAGTTGCCTTAAATCTTCTCAAAGAGTTAGCAACAGGTTAAGACAGTATATTGCCGCCAACTTTCTGGGAAAGTTGGTAACAACTTATAGTCCAAAGTTACAAAAGCTCAAAGTGTTGACAAGTTTTCGTCAAGATGGCAACTAATGTACACCAACTTTCTGATCAAAAAATCTGGTTATTAGGGTTCTTATATATTTATTTTAAAATCGCCGATTGGAAATATATGCTCTTCAGTCTAAAGCCAGCGTCCAATAGATATCGTAGATCAATAAAACTTCAAACAGAACAGATTTCCCGAAAAATTGACAGTATGTTTATGTGAACTGTTGTCATTTAGTTTTCTAATGACATTTTGAGTGAATATAAAGTACAATGACTGAAAGTTAAACATAAATCTTGCTCACTAAAATTTTTTCCGGCATTTTGCCATCTAATACCGATGAGAAATTTTAGGCAAGCTAAATATTTAAGTTGACGTCAACTTGCTGACAATGAGCCCAGTGAGGTAAGGTGATGTTAATTAAGAAGAACACACTATAAACACTTTTAAAATAATACAGGTATATATATAACAAAAAATAAAAGAAACCTATGAAAAGAAAATTAAATAAAATCAATTTCGGTAATTTCAATTGTCAAAATAATGTCAATTTGATACAAAAGTGGCTATTAAGGTATATGACTTTATTGTTGTGACACATGAGTAATATACATAAAAATTGCATATAGTATCTATCATGATATATTTCTGTGTTGTTTATGTATATTATATGCTGTGTTCAACCAATCACATTACGAATAGTTTGCGCCACATATATTTCATGTGTTTTATAGTATTAGGATTGCAGCGAATAGTCCTTGAAGTTGATAGTATCCTATACCACTACCACAGCAGCCTAATACAATACCTTCATTACTTGAAAGAATATCAGCTTCTTTTGGTTCACTCTCAACTTGGAATATAAATCCACACGCACTACATTCGTAGACCAAAACTGATTGTAACCCATCAATAATCGGGCCCTTGTATATAGTTTGACAGTTAAGTTCTTTGCATGTAGTGTTTAATGAAGCATCACGATGTTCATAAAATAATTTATTAAGTGTTTCATGAACATAACCATAATTCATTATTAATTTGGTATTATCATTAGCTGGCTTGGTAGTTGACTTTCTATTACGTTTTTTTTTGTCTGGCTTTGGAGCTTTTTCAAAAATAGTAGTACTATTCGACGAATTGGATAAATTGGTATTTGAAGGAGTGTCATTTATTTCAGGTATAATTACCGATTTTGTGTTTTCATTATTATCAGCATTATGCTCGTTACCATTCGACAAATTTGGTTCTGAATTTATTTCTTCATTTTGGGTTAACAGCGGTGATACTGATAGATTTTTATAGTTTACCGGAAAAAGACCATCTGGCTCAATTATAGATAACGAAAAAATATTCTTTGTTAAATTATTTTTATCCTTATTTTCATCATGAATAAACATATTAGAATAGATTCTTTGATATAAATCCTGTAAATTTGGGAGGCAACAAACACACGATTTACCATCATTGTAATCAACAATACCCTCTGCATTTCGACTGTGAGAATCAAAAATATAATATAGCTTATTTTGTGATATAATTGCTATTGAAGTGGAATTCATGGTTAAAATTGCCCTTATATCATTATTATAAAAAATATTAAGACGTCTTTTCAACGGTAAAACGACAGGATCAGAATTTTCGTTCTAAAAATGTCTATAATATTCTGCTTGAATTTTAAAATTGCAATGTAAAGTCGGCGTTATAGTGACTTCTGTGCTGAGTTTTGTCGCTGATAAATAATTATCAACATCATGATAATTTCCATTGTCAGTGTTAGAAGATGCAACATCACGGGACATTATACTTATCCTATACAAATTATTACCGATGTCTAGAATTTAATTGATGGTATTTGAAGACCATGTTGTAACACATTTTAAAGAAGAGATAATAATTGAAGAAGCCGCTATTGCTGTACATTGCTTTCCGGCTGATGAGCCGAATTTTCTATCACTTTGGCTTCTGCTACCACGAACGATGTTAAATGGTTTTGTAAATAAACTGGGACCATTAATTTCATTTTCAGAAATGATCGAAGGGTTATCTGCTTCCAAGTTGATATCAAAATTGATGTCAACTGATTGAGGAATTGAGTCGTTGGATAATTGATTAAATGTGATATTTTCAGTTGTCTTTGGCGGTGAATATGGTGTTGGAGTACAATTAGAAATTCGTGATGATAAGACGGACTCATATAGATTATTGTCTGTACGCTTATCCTTCTCCGATAAATTATTCTGTACTTGTGCTTGCAGATTTTTTGAATTAGGCATAGTTTCATGTGTATCATGAGATAATAAATTGGTCGTATGGATATTGTCGTCCTGACTTAATTCAATATGAGAAGAAGAATCAATAGAGGAATTGATGTCACTGTTACAATTGTTGTGACTAATATTATTATTATAAACATACGCAATGTTTAGAGGTGATGATAGCACTGAGGGAATTTGAGAATGATTGCTTACAGAAAAATTATTCGGTGATTCTACAGATAAGTTACTTTTACCTGGACATTGAGTAAATTTCTTACTCGATTTTGGAACGGTTATTTCAACAGGTATGGAAGGATATGGGAGTTGAGGTGGTTGGATTTTTTGTGCAATTCGTTCCTGATATAATCTGAAATAAAATTGTGCTGTTGATTTTGGCTTACTACTAAGTATAATTAAAGTATATGAATAAGACTGTTTTAGATAAAATATACTATTTTTTTTATTAAATACATCTCAAAAGTTACTGTAAAAAAAAAAAATCCTCCTAAAATTTCAGCTCTGTATCTCGAAAATTGAGCTGACGCACGGAGGGTCCCCTTTCTCATTTTAAATACATTGAAAAAAAGATTTTTTTTTTATTTTTTAACCGACTATGTAAAAAAAATTTCTTTCAAATTTTTAATTCTGAGTATAAAAAAAGTTCTGGAGGTTGAAACTATTGGGGAAAAAATCAAATTTTTAAAATGAAAAATTAATTTTTGTTCTTTCTTCGTTAACTAACAGGATTTTTTTTTAACTTCCCGCTAAGAAAATTGTCAATTTTCCCAAATTCGGGAAGTTATTGGTTTCGGTCCGATTTACGAAAATCGAATTTCCATCAGATGCCGACGTTTTGAGGTCCTAGGAAGCTTTTCTGACTAATTTCAAGATGATGTCCGAGTGTACGTACGTATGTAAATACCAGTATCTTTTGAACGGATGAATCGATTTTGAACTTTAAGGTGTCATTCGCGCGGCTTGTCAATATCTTGAAGCTATAAAAAATTGAACTTGATCGGTAAGGCTCGTTCAGAGATATTCCAAAAATTAAATTTTTTCAAAAATGTTTTTTTCGGATAACTTTTAATGTGCTCGATGAATTGATTTCAAAATCGACTGGGCTCTGAAGTTTTATAAGCCGCGTTGAATGCCACCTCAACAATCAAAATCGGTATAATCGTTCAAGAGAAACCGTTGTCGAAAGAATTAAAAAAAAAATTTTTTTATTTTTTTCTGAAATATCTCAAAAACGATTCGATAAATCGAATTTAAAATTTGATCAGCATTAAAACTTGATAAAACGCGTCGATTGTCACCTCAACCGTCTCAATCGGTTTATTCGTTTGAGAGATATCGTTGATGAAAGAAATAGTGAAAAACGTCTTTTTTCGAATATCTACAAAAAAATTGATTCAATCGATTTCAAATTCTAATCAGTTCTAGAATTTAATAAACTACGTCGATTGCCACCTTAACCGTCTCAATCGGTCAATTCGTTTCAGAGATATCGTTGGAGCAAAAATGGTGAAAAACGTTTTTTTTTCGAAAACAACAGCATAAAAAAGTATTTTCGAGCTCGAAGAGCTCGAAAATCTATTCACAATAATGTTTTCAAGATTCTTGAACTCGAAAACAGCGGAAAGTTTCGGGGCTGGCCCGCAGGGTTGTTATATCTGGCTTTCCGTTCATTTAAAGGGACCTCTTCGCCGCGCTCGCGGCAAAGTGCAGCGTTAAGAATTTTAGGGATTGCAACTTCGGCCAACACCTCGTTGCACGTCGTCAACGATTCCTCCAATCAGGGAATTACACTTGACTGTATTCTAAATTTATCCAATTATATATTCTAAATTATTCCCTCCAGAACCGTGAACCGAGGTGATAAAAACAACGAACACCAAGGTGCGGCAGCCTATGACGCTTGAGAAGTTAATGTATCTTCCTTGCTGGCCCGCGTGAGTTCTAAACCGTGTTACGTTTAGGCAACCCTCTTTTCTATTTTCTATTTCTTTTAAACCGATTAGTTCATATTCGTTAAATAAATATAAACAGTCAAGTTACTACAAAATCCCACGGGAAGATCGTCTCGATATTGCACTCGAGGAGGCGTGGCAAGTTGCTTGTTACCGTTAAATTTCAATTCAAAATTGTCTTTTCGAAATTATATTTTCTTTTCCAAAAATCACCACACGCACCGTGGGTGATTTTTATAATAATTGTTAAGTGATCAACAGCGATTCTCGTCCGGGTGAATTGCTGGAGTCGGGGATTTATACCGAACTCATATGAGCTAAAGACTCAACAAATTCAAAGTGTAAAACCTGTAAGTTTAAGTTCTAATAGTTAAGTTCAATCTTTAGAAATTTAAGTGAAAGAAAAGAACCTTAGTGTTAAGAACAATTTAACATCTTGTGAACTAAGAACGGCGAGCCCATAAGGAAATATTGAATAAACATTTATCATTCGCTGCAAGTAAGCAGCGAACAACGAAAGGTAGGTGAAAATTACCAAATTCTTTAATACATTGCATCCAAATTCTGCATCGAATACACAGAGAGGCCCCCACGGGGTTTATCGTTCGAGTTCCCACAATACAAATAAAACCTAGAGCCAATCCTCTAGGAAAATCACCCTGTTTGCCCGGTGCCTCCCACTTGAGGCCCATGCGACCATTTCCAATAATTAATTATTATTAATTAATTAAATCCGGACATAACAGAGCTGATTTTTGGTGGCAGCGGTGGGATGCGAACGACTCTCCCTCCTTCGATCCAGGAATTGGAAGAAAAATTAATAATTTCCAAAAACTTTGTTTTCCTCCCTTGTTAATTTTAAAAATTTCGGAAAATTATAAATTTCTTTTTTTTAAAATCCTTTTTGGGTGTGGTCGGACACGTATTTATAGAAATTCTTCATTTACTAAGTAGTCATTTGACTCTTCTTTCTGCGGTAATCCAACCCCGCTTCATTTTTCCTCACAGTAGTCACTGTAAATTAAAATATTGTTCTTCAATATTTTATTATAATAAATTTTACTAATAAAAAATTTTTCAGTGACCTTCCTACCTTTCCTGCTAACTAAGCTGACTGTAGTCACGTCGTCAAACCATCTTACCCTGTTGGTAACCGTTCAATTATACTTACCTGCACAGGTGCTTATGCACTCACGTTGCTGTCGCGGCTATCCTTGATTTGTAATTGGAGTACCTTCTTTGACTTCTTTCGTATGCGAATTGGGCGTTGGCTCTAAACTATCTGTCCTCCCCTATAAAATTTAGACATTTTTATTCCCAAATTTTTTTTTTTTTTTTTTTGGATTATATATTTCTAGCATTATCAACATTTTGTTTTATATATTTATTTATATAATTGTATCTCAAAATTGAGTGAGGTACACCATACGAGTTGGTCACGACTGACTCCTTTACCTATTTTTGACTAGCTGAGTTGGTGCTTTGGCTAGCACATCTCGGCAGTGAATTAACGAATCACCGCGTGGAAGTTGGGTGCTTAACCAGCACCAATTCTCACTCAGTGAACTCAACTCATGGTTGGAAAAAATAGACGTGCGGGTCGCCGTTTCCAATTACAAAAATTGTACCTCGACTATTTGGAGGGTAGAGTGTACCATCAACCTCTAATCGGAACGCGTTATTGGGAAGAAGATTCACCGATTTACACGCCTACAGACCTTAACTCTAAGAAAAACCTCAACGAAAGTCCTAAGCCGAAAATAATTTCTATCATACGTGCCCCACCGGATTTGTATTCGAAGCTTAAAGCAAAATCATCACATTAAAAATCCTAATACAGCGAAAATTTTATTTTTCTCCACATCGGTCTCTTTCGAATAACCACCCAAGTTTTACCGTAAAAATGGTTCGAACTGGAAATAATAATCCCAACGGAGCAGAGGGCGTTGATCCTAATTCGAGGCACCCCAGGGCCCAGGCGTCCGTTTTTTCAACACTACGGTTGCTTATGACGAAAGAGAACACTGGGACGGGTGGACTTATCATCTGTCCCGGGAGTTGTCTGATGGGCTTCCCGAATTCTCTGGTGACGGTGGAGTGAGCTACGAAGAGTTTGATTACAAACTAAGAGAATGGCTCCACATGGTCCCCGAGGCAAATCAAAGGCGACTGCGAGCCAGCCCAGCAAGCCTCAACCAATGACTGCAGCAGTCTACTGCAAGAACAACTAGTAGTGGGCTTAGCGTTGGCTAATAGCGTTGGCTATTATAATTTCATCAGTGTAACAGCGTTACCACCAGACACCATCTTTTTACAAAAAGACATGGGACATGTGGGGGGGATCGCTTCAAATAAACAATCAATAATTGGCGTCGTCACTACAGAAGTTTTTGATAAAGTTATGAACTTCAAGGTAGTGCCTCGTCCGTTGGGTGGCTATCTCACGATCTTAGGTAACGACTTTCTAGCACGAGAAAAGGCCAACATCTCCTTTTATTGGTACACTTGGGTGCTTAGAAGTCGTCCTACAAAACCTATTCCATTTGTCCTTAAAAGAGGATCGTGTCAACCTCAAATTCTAGCGGTTGGTGCTGGCCCAAAGATTGACGTCTCATGTCCAACATTACTTGGCAAATATCAGCGCTTCTTCGTTGATACTCAGGGAGACGTCACAATCGTAAATCAGTCAGCCCTCGAGCCGAACGCTCACATAAATCCTCACAATAAAATCCGAGTTGCAGGAATTAACAATACCCCGGTGGAAACTATGGGTACGATTGAACTAAAAATCTTGAACACCACGATCCAATGCCAAGTTTCTCAAGAAGATCTACCAGTCCCGGGTGTCGGCATTTTGGGAAATGATTGGTTGGATAAAGAAAAAGTCGAAATTTCGTACTTCGAGCAAACTCTATCAATGCTTTCACGACCTTCCCACCCAATCCAATTCAGCCTAGATTTAATCGAACCACCCATGTTCACGGTACCACCGAGAACAAGAATGGTAATACCTATCACGATCATAAAAACGAACCTCACTCAAGGTTATCTACCCCGCATACAGTTCACGGAACGGCTTCTTTTGGGAGAAGCACTGGTTACTGTATCGGAAGGTATCGCAACTTGTATGGTCGTCAATACATCTGACGAGCCCATAACCACCCAAGTCGAACCTCAAACGCTAGAGGAATTCGATTTCAAGTTCGATGACCCTCCCTCCAGCAGCAGCGACGCAAACGACGATGCTTCGTCAGCTGTAAAATCGATCACGGAGAGAGCGACAGAAATCTTGGGAAAAATCCCCATGTCTCACCTCGACACAAGACAACGACAACAAATCGAAGAAATTGTCCAAGAATATGCAGACATTTTCCATCTACCGGGCGATAATCTTGGTTGCTCTAACAGAGCAACTTGCAGAATCCCAACGACCACCGATAAACCGGTAAATATCAAACAATATCGTTTTCCCAAACAACACTAAGACGAAATTTAAAGACAAGTAGAAAACTTTTTAAAACAAGGTATCATACGAAACTCGAAATCGCCGTATAACTCCCCTGTATGGATTGTGCCTAAAAAGGTAGATGCACAGGGTAACAAGAAGTGGCGGATGGTTATCGATTTTCGTAACTTAAATAAGGTGTCTTTCGGAGATGCATATCCACTTCCTCCAAGAATTGGGTTGCTAGACGAACTGGGCGACGCCATGTTCTTCAGCGTATTTAATCTAGCAAGCGGGTTTCATCAAATACCTATGGACCCGGCAGATGCTCACAAAACGGCTTTCTCCACCCCAAACGGGCACTTTGAGTACCCTCGAATGCATTTCGGGTTGGAGGGTACCCCTACTACTGTCCAGCGGATGGTGCACAATAGTCTGGGTGCATTGAAGTGGATTCTTATCTATTTAGATGACATTATTTTACACGCTAAGACACTAGAGGAACATGGCGTACGAATTCGTAGACTGTTCCAGGTACTACGTGACGCCGGATTAACCCTTCAACCTGAGAAATGCAAATTTTTGTGCTCGGAAGTAGATTACCTGGGGCATGTTATATCAAGGAAAGGGGTAAAACCTGACCCGAAAAAAAAAACAAGCACTAAGAGATTCCTCCAGACATCGGAACCAGACTGAAATGAAAATTTCTTGGCCTTGCGAATTACTATCGCCGATTTATCGAAAATTACGCCGTCAGGGCGAAGCCCTTAACGGACTTGACTAGTAAAACCAAGACCTTCTCCTGGTCCCAAGAAGCTGAAAAAGCTTTTACCGACATCAAAACAGCATTGTGCGAAAATTCAACTCTAGCATATCCAGTTGGTAATACACCCTTTATCCTGGCCATCAGCTCTTCTGATGTGGGGATATCGGGAATCCTTAGTCAAGAAGTGGAGTTGACGAACGAGACTCCAAATAAATCCGAACCGAAAAACTCAAGAAACGATAAAATCGTATCCTGTGCGTCTAGGTTCCTGCACGACGCCGAAACCAGATACACTGCTGACGAAAAAGACTGTCTGGCGGTCGCATACGCCATCCAGCAGTTCTGTCCGTACCTATACGGCAGACCGTTCACAGTTTACACAAAAAAAGCGTGTGTCTCGTGGTTAAGAGACACCCAAGATCTCACAGAGCGTCGACGTAAATGGCGTTCCAAATTGAACGAATTCCAATTTAAGGTTGCCATCCGTACAAACGTTGGCGACCAATATGCCGATGCTCTGTCATACAATCCTGTGAGGCGTCCAGACTCAGCCCCTATCGTTTCACGAAAAGACAATTCTGCGCCGGACCCACACCTTCTTCCGGCAGTAGGCAGAATAAATACGTATGTAGGAAGAGGATAAGGAAACAATAGAAGAATTCGTTGCAGAGGAAGTTGAAGAAGAAACAGATAGCTCCAGCGCCATAAGTGAAACAGAAGAAAATTTAAAACAGCTGGAGGCAGATAAAGCCAGCACCCCAACAGACACAGCTGCCTCATCCCTATCCTCAAGAGACCAAGAAATTTGTCTAGCACCGGAAACACCAACATTGTTGAGATCTATGCTAGAGAACCTCAACACCCAAGGATTAAAGTGGGACCCGTTAACAAAAAAACTCATCGACACCAACAATCACCAGGGTCCGACGCCGTTCCGACCAATTGCAGACGAGACCATTCTGTCTCAGATGCGTCAACGTGCGTCGGGTTGTCCCACTCTAAATTTAGATGATAGCCGAGGTGCCAGTTCCAGCAGAGTTTTCAAAACACTCAAGTCATCTGATCGAACTATGTCAAAGAAGTCAACTGAAAAGTCAAATATCAGCAAAAAAAGATTTACGTTTGCTGAACTTGAAAACACAAGTAACGCCATACCAGCTCAAAACGATCCTTTTTCTGATTCCCAACAAATCACAATAGCAACTCAGCCACCTGAACCAGTCACTGTTATAGCTGACAAAAGAACAAGTCAACCTGGCCGTGCTGAGGCAAGTAAGGATCAAACCATCAATATGAAAAACACGGTAGTATCAGCCACTCAGGACCACACAACACCTCAGAGATCGGGCGTTGCGATAATCAACCCGGATGACCTTCCGGAAGACAACACGTTACCAACACCAAGCCCTCGAAAACATCGACTGAACGAAAACCTCGAGTGTGCCATAAAAATCTCCTGCAGTCGCGATGGCCTCTCTTATACTCGAGACCACATAGCACATTTTCTCACCACCGCTTGTGAAATAGCGACTCCCGTTGCAAAATTGCTGAGAGACCTGAAATTCATCAACTTAGAGAATCTTAAAGCTGCTAAACCAGACGAGAGCGATGTACTGGTTACGAAAATTGGTAAAAATTACGTATTTTCCATTTTCGTGGGGAAATTTTCCCGTGAGAAAATCGAGAACGGAAGACTTTACCTCGCCTTTCAGAGTTTTCGCCTCGCTTTGGCCAAATGCGACATACTCTCGCTACGAATGGCCGAAAATGGCGATGGGTACGGTGACATGAACATCCGTCCCCTACTATTAAGTGAACTTAGCGACTGTCCAGTCCATGTTACTCTTTGTGAGGGAGAAATTGAAGTACCTACAGAAAATTCTCGACTGGACATAATCAAAGAAAAACATGAAAGTCTAGTTGGAGGTCACAAGGGTGTCCTCAAGACTTATTGGCGCATCCGCGAATAATTTTATTGGCCTGGAATGAAGGAACAAATCTATCAGTTCATCAAAAGATGTGCTATCTGTCAAAAAGAGAAACTATCACGTATCAAAACGCGTCAGCCTATGGTTATCACTGACACGCCATTTGACCCGTTTGACAAGATCTCGATCGACACCGTAGGCCCTTTACCTATGACACCGAATGGTAACATACACATCTTAACGATACAATTTGACGAAACATTGCGCAGCAGTAGCCCTACCCGATATACAGGCCCAAACTATCGCAGAAGCTTTAGTACAAAGCTATATAT
Source organism: Microplitis mediator (assembly GCF_029852145.1). NCBI lineage: Eukaryota > Metazoa > Arthropoda > Insecta > Hymenoptera > Braconidae > Microplitis > Microplitis mediator. The sequence goes on along the minus strand of NC_079975.1, from coordinate 15,279,033 downwards.
CTCTCTACGGGTGCCCCCGAGTCATACTATCAGACCGTGGTACCTCGTTTACGAGCAAACTGCTGGCAAAGTTGGCAAGCATCATGAAAATTCGTAGAGTAACGACATCAGGAAACTATCCTCAGTCTAACGGTTCTTTAGAAAGAAGCCATCAGTCTCTCGTGGAGTATCTCCGAGTTTTCATCGACTCATTCCACGACTGGAACGTATACTTGCCAATGGCAATGTTCAATTACAACACCTCAGTTCATGTAGGTACAAAATTTACACTTTACGAGCTACTCTTCGGGAAGAGAGCTCGTGTCCCAACAGAATTCCCCGATTATGGAAAGATCGATACTTACCCATAATATTTCGTAGACTTGATTAACAGGTTAAGTACCTCACGAGATATTGCTCGTAACAACTTGGTCAAGGCCAAGGTCGACTCGAAGCGAAGATACGATAAATCTTTACACCCCGTAAATTTCAAAGTTGGCGATGTTGTCTACTCGCTTAATGAAGCGAGAAAGAACAAACTAGACAACTATTACGCGGGTCCCTTCGAAGTCATTGAGATCACTGACAAGGGTAACCTCGTTATTGAGCTCCAAAACGGGAAACAGATAATTAAACATCCTAGCAAATTAAAACCTGCATTAGAGTAATAGAAATAATTTTGTCAAAGTTTTTGTTTCAGATTACTTGAAAGATCATGTGGATACTCAAAAGCCTCCTACTACAGTGGCTCATGGAAGGCGCACTAGCAGAGTTCCTGACCATATCACGAAACAAATTCAATCCAGGGTTAACATTCGATAAATTCAAAAAAATACATCTGATGGAACGTGAATGGAAAGTAATTTCAGCAATCGACGTGAATGCCCTGGTCAACCTAGCCTCACACCGAATGGAAGATTAGAAAGAAACCAGGGTCGCTTGTATGAGATATTTGTCCAGTCAAGAATGCCTGGCATACATGAAATACGAGACCTTGTCTCAATTAAGCCAAGATAAAATAGATATTGTCAACAGATTGAAACAAAACCTCGAAAGTACCAAAATTTTACAAGTAGACCAGCGAGTTGACATGCCGACCTGACCTGGCCATACACTAAATTAGCGATCTTTTGGACTGTGAACCACGCTTATTCACGAAACCTTCGTTAAACGTCATGGAATCATGCGACGTGAGAATATTCCCGACCTGCGAAACTTAGTTCGTCAAACTGCACCGGGCTAACACCTGGCTATACTCAATCTGCGAACAAGAGAAAATGATTTTGAAATGCGGGCAAAACTTCTGGCTAGAATACACACTGAACAGCTCTGGGTTGTCGTCCTTAAGCCCCCGAGTGGACGAACCTCCGCCATTTTGTGTATTAAAACATCATGGCGTCCACAAAACTCGTAGATTAGAGATCACTAGGTGATGGATGAGGGCAAGTTTGTATAATGGCATGTCTGAAATCTTAGTGATTATATTCCTAAGTGGAGGTAGCCCTTATGGGTTGGGGAAGAACTTGCGCACCCCACCACTAATCCTAAGCAAGCAGTTCACCAGAGCTGAAGTCTGGTACCATGGGGGATCCATTCCAAGCCCCACTTCGACCAGAGATGGGAGGAGTGTATGGGTCCAAATGCGGTCGGTCTCGTGGTGGTTGTTGGTGAGACACCCACATGCAATGCATGCCTAATGGGTAAGTTAATGTGAGCTTATGCTCATATTTCGCTTTTATAATATATGGTGGTGTTGATTATAAAAATAGGGACCACACGCAACGCGAGTATGCCCAAAAGGGCGAGGTATCGGCTTCCATGGAGGAGGTGGACTTAGGTCCCGTTACATTAATTAATTAATTGTCGTCCTTAAGCCCAGGATGCTCACTAGAAAATAAATTCCTATACATCAAAGGAGTAGAAGAAGAAATTACAACAAGCATCAACGCCAGCTTCCCAGAAATGAATTGGCAGAACCTCAACGACGGGTTCACAACAGATGATAGCGCGGCAAACATCTCCACGGTGATCGAAAATCTACAGATGGACGAATCGAGTTTACAATCGCCATGGGGGGATAACTTAAAAGGAAGTCTCCACTGCATAAAGCAAATAGGGATGCATAAACAAGAAGAATCCACACACAAAACGATCACAGTAACAAACACGGGATTAATAATCCTACTTACACTATTGTGTTTGGGCATGGTAATGCACACCTGTAGGCAATACTGCCTTTTTAATTTTAAACCTTGGCAAAAATCATGGCAAAACTCAAACGTACATAAAATCTGCAAGAAAAACCAAAATGAAAAACACAATCTGGGAGAAGATAACATTGGGTTCGAACTTACCTCCACGATCGTTGAATCTCCGCCAGAATTTAAAGATGACTTCAATTTTTCAAAAAAAAGCGGTACATCGCTCTCGACCAGCTACGAAGCGAGCGTTGGGACTCAGACGAATGCACCGCTAACACAGGCCTCTCCTATCCCAGTAGCACTAACAGACGGACAGAGCCTGGAAAGTCAGCAACCAAAAAAGGTGACGTTCTCGACCAATTATAAACTCGGAAAACAGACATCACCGCAACGAACCGCACTGCCACGCACACGGCAGAAGAGAGGTATCCGCCTGGCTGCTTATGAAATCTAGATAAATATCACAGACAAAGAAACAGCAGCAGCATAACGAATAATAATAGTGAATACTAGTAATAATAATAATAATAATAAATCCCGAGCCCTGATCTTAATATTATAGCTGCCATCAGGTAGTACTAAATTAAAGGACGAGAGCCTCGGGAATCAAAATAAAAATTTCAAAATTTCTTCAATAAACGTTTTGATGATTTTCTCTCTTTCAAAAAAAAAGAAGGGGAAATAGAGAAATGAAAAGAAACATTTACGTCAAAAAAAAACTTTTTTTTTTTTAATAATAAATCAAAAAAAGGTGACACGCCCAGTAAAAAATCGGCGGTTAATATTAAATACTCCACATTCTTGGAAGACAAGGTTGGCGGTTCGTAGGGGCTTTGAATTGAACAACCGCTAAATAAAATATTGGGCAGCACTGGACTGAAATTGACCATTGAGGAACCGGAAAGCGCGTTTTCGGAAAGTCCGTTTCCAAAGCGGAACTATCTTTAATAATAAGTCCAACGACAAGTGCTGACGGTGTCGTCGAATTCTTCGTTGGAACAACAAAGGAGATACTAAAAAAAAAAAAAAAAAATCAAATGTTCAGAAAAAAATTAATTTTTTAAAAATATTTCCAATTAAAATTAAAAATTTCATAAAATTTTTTTTTTAAGAAACTTTTTTTTCAAAGAAAATCAAAGGTTCAGAAAAAAATAAAATTTTAAAAATATTTCCAATTAAAATTAAAAAATTTCATAATATTTAAAAAAAAAAAAAAAATTTTTTTTTTTCAAAGAAAAATCAAATTTTCAAAAACAGAGCCCAGGCTGCAAGAGCAAGTGGAGGAGTAGCTATGTGTGTTAAGCCACACTCACTCCCAGAGCAAGTACCACTTACTACCAACTTGGAAGCAGTAGCAGTAAAAATCAAGTTTCCGTACCAGATGACAATTTGCTGTGTTTATCTTCCAAACAGTACCCCGATAAAAGAAGATGATATCCAGAATCTAGTAGGCCAACTACCAAAACCAGTACTAATTACAGGAGACTTTAACAGCCACCATGAACATTCGGGTTCACAGACGAATGACTTGAGAGGTAAAATTAAAGCTAACTGGCTCGACTCTAGAGACAACTTAAGCATTCTAAACACAGGTAAAGAAACTCATTTTAACAGCCAATATGGCTCAACTAGTCATATAGACCTGTCAATTACATCAACAGTGCTAAACACTCGAATGGAATGGTCAGTCTTAGATGACCTCTATGACAGTGACCACTTTCCAATCAAGATTCAGCTAACTAACACTAAAGATTTGCAAAGCCCTGTCACAATACCCAGGAAATGGATTTTTGAAAATGCTGACTGGGATAGATACCAAAAGCTTATAGACGACAGTATCCTTAATCATTAAGTCACTCTAAATCTGGATACTCTACCTATAAACTCAGTACTAGACAATTAGACCAAGATCATTTTATCGACGGCTGAGGAGTCAATCACTAGGTCGACCGGAACGAAAAAAAAGAAAAAAGCCCCCTGGTGGAATCAAAACTGTGCTACAGCTTTCAAAGAGGTTTAATACGCCAGGAAACAGTATAATAAAAATAGATTCAATGATCCTAATGACCTCCTTAAGATTGAGTTTAAGAAGAAAAGAGCTAAAGCTCGCAGAACTTTCAAAGGTAGCCGCAGAGCCTCATGGGAAAATTTTGTCTCATCAATAAACAATAATACATCTACAGCCACGATGTGGAAAAAAGTCAAAGCCATCTCAGGTAATAGTAGACACAATAAAATTATACTCGAAGACGCGAATGGTAGTCTGCAGAGCGAACCATCAACTACAGCTAACATCCTGGCGAATGCCTTCGCGGCGACTTCCAAGACTGATAATTATTCTAACTCGTCTAAAACTTATGAAATAGATCAGGAAACAAACGCTGAGTTTAATCTGGAGAACAATTCTAACCCTATCAACAATGAAATTGGAATGCACGAGCTGACCCGAGCACTAACGCTAGCTGGGAAAACTAGTGCTGGCCCGGACAACATTCCAAACCACCTGCTAAAAAACCTACCACTAAGCGGGTTAATGTTCCTACTAAGCCGATATAATCACATATGGATCAAACAAGTTTTTCCAGACAATTGGAAGGAAGCAATAATAGTGCCAGTATTGAGAAAAAACAAACCAGCCACCATCACAAATAGCTATAGACCTATAGCGCTAACATGTAATATGTGTAAGCTTTTAGAAAAAATCATCTGCAAAAGACTAAGATGGTACCTAGAATCAAATAACATGCTGTCACCCTATGACTTGACAGTGGTAGGTAAAGGCAAAAATGTGGATAATATCTTAAAATCAATGGAGAAGACCCTAAACAAACTTCAGGAATAGTCGGATAGAGCAGGATTCAAATTCTCCAAAGTCAAAACCGAATACATGATTTTCACAAGAAGCAGGACTAAAGAAACAATAAGGTTACAACTAGACGGTCTAAACATTAACAAAGTACCCTCTCTGAAGATCTTGGGAACGGCCTTTGACCAGAAGCTAACCTGAAAAACACACATCAAGAACACCAGAACAACCTGTAATAAAAGAATCAACATTATTAAATCTTTAGCTTCAACATCATGGGGTGCTGACAAAGACTGTCTCCTGAGAACGTACAGAGCAATCATCCGACAAAAATTAGACTATGGGTCAATAATCTATGACTCAGCCCCAGCAAGGCTATTCAAGTCATTGGAGACTATCCAAAATACAGCCCTTAGACTCTGTCTAGGTGCATTCAGAACAAGTCCTATTAATAGTATGCTGGCCGAAGCAGGAGACAAACCGTTAATTATTCGACGAAAAGAACTTGTACTAAAATACCGAACCAAGATCTCCACTCGCGGAGACAACCTAGCTACCAATCAGGTACTCAAGCTATCTGCAACAGATATAGAATATGAAATAAGAAAATTTTTGCCCAAACCGTTGAGCATTAGATCCAGCAAATACATGAAGGAACTCGCTCTCCCGCTACCTAGCTGGACCACTAGCAGTACGAAAACGCCCCCGCCGTGGGAAAAATTAGTCCTACCTATTAACCTTGAGCTCGCAGAGTACTTTCGAAAAACGACACCAGCCATCACCTACCAAAATCTATTCCTGGAATTTAAAGATAAGTATAGAGAACACCATCAATATTACACTGACGGCTCACATGCTGATGGAAAATCGGGCTGCACTATAATTGCGAACAAGGAAACGCACCCAGTTACTACAGGACTATCACTCAGTCTTCACTTGTGAGGCTACGGCAATACACAAGACTCTCCAACTGATCAATAATTCAAAGAGAAAAGATAAATCAGTAATCTTCTCGGACTCTATGTCCACCCTAATTGCTATTAAGAGTAATACCAAAAAGACACCGCTGATCTTGGAAATTACGACTCTGCTACACAACTTAAATAACGTTGCCACAGTAGAAATCGTGTGGATCCCTGGACATCAGGCATCCAGGGCAACGTAGAGGCAGGCCTACAAGCAAAAAATGCTACCCTCAAAGACAAACCTGACACGATTCTAACACCTGCACCGGAAGATTACTTCAAAATAATCAAAGTAGAGACACAGAAGCTCTGGAATAAGACCTGGAATCAAAAAAGTTCTCTACTTCAAAAAATAAGAGACTCAGTACATGAGAAATTCCCAGAGTTCTCCATGTCCAGAAAAGACCAAGTAAAAATCAACAGACTGCGGATTGGACATACGCTGATCACTCACCAATGGCTGCTGGAAAAAGTGAACCAACCTAGATGTAACAGGTATAGTACGGATCTCACCGTTGGACACATACTTTTGGATTGTGCTTCTGTAATGAACATTAGAGCTGATTTAAAGCTTCCAAACAACATTAAAGAATGCCTAAACACACTGATTGGATGCCGGAAGTCCTTAGAGTTCCGTAAAAGAATCAAACTGTACAATTGTATTTAAAAGTTAAAGCTACAATTAAATTGTTTATGATTAGTTTCTAAAAGAAGAATCAAATGATAGCTCTCACAATAAACCGCAGTATATTTTATGTTCAATATTAAATACTTTCTAAATATACTAAATTTGTAATTACAGTGGTCGTTGATGACCTCGATGTTAAAAAACGACCTTAAATAAACTAAATAAAAAAAAAAAAAAAAAATTTTAATTTTTCCAATTAAAATAAGAAAAAAAATTTTCATAAAATTTAAAAAAAAAAAATTTTTTTCAAAGAAAAATCAAATATTCAGGAAAAAAAAATTTCTTAAAAATATTTCCAATTAAAATTAAAAATTTCAAAAAAAATTTTTTTTTAATTTTTTTTTTTTCAAAGAAAAATCAAATTTTCAAAAAAATAAATTTTTTAAAAAATTTTTCCAATCAAAATAAGAAAAATATTTTTTCATAAAATTTAAAAAAAAAAATAAATTTTTTTCAAAGAAAAATCAAATGTACATGTAAAATATTAACTTAAACTACATTAAATATTTAGTTTGCTGGATCGGGATAGTGAAAGAAATAAAAAGTCACTAATTTGGTGTATTGTCCATATTTAATAAAAATAAATCACAGATAATAGCGAGTATGAATTTTATGAACAGAGCTTGTTTACAGTGTTGCCATAAATTTTCTCAAGGAACCACTACTGTCGAAAAAAAAACCACTAAAAGACCACTAACGCTACCTGAGAGAGAAATATTGAAACCATTTAAAAAAAATCGTCGATTTTCTTAGCGGGAAGTTAAAAATAACAAAGCGTCAATTTAATTAAATTATTTGATTGAAATTCAATTTTGTTGTTAATAAATTCTATATTTTTATGATTTATAACAAATATAAATATTAATATAAATTATAATTAAATAAAATACACAGTTAAATATTTTATGTTAACTTTTTATATAAAATAACTTTATGACGTTTAGCTATGACTTAGACTTTATGACTTAGTTACTTTCGTCTGAAGAACTTTCAGGGCCTTCAATTAGTACTTCATCCGGGACAGCGTAAGCTTCTTTTGTCCGGATTTTTTTTATAATGTCTTCTGGAATTTCATAAGTATCACAACATTTGCCTGCTTGTGACAAACCAGCTCTTATTGATAAAATTGATGTTAGCATTGGCAAAGTCATTTTATTTCGTTGTTTGTTTTTTACAACATTCATACTACTAAAAAGTCTCTCCACATCGGCGTTAGAATGAGGTAATATCAATAACGAAATTGCAAACGAAGCTAGTTGTTGAAATCTGGGATGTCCTTGAGCATCTTTGTACTCCAGAACTTCGTACCAAAATTTTTTGGTATCATTGGTTTCGGTCCATGATAATAAATGTACTTGACGCCATTGCTCATCAACTTGCGCAATTAATTATTCATCCTTATTAAAATAAGTTAATAAATCAATAATCGGTTGTTTATTGGGGTTCAATGCATTATTTACGCTAATTTTTTAAAATTTTTCATTATTTGTAAATTATTTGGTAATCTTATTTTTAATTCTTCAATCAGTTTAACAATAAATGTAATACACCGACCCCGAATTGCTTTATCATCATCATTTGAAAGTCCCTTTTCTTTCAATTTAGTCATAACGTTCTCAAATCTATATCCTGAGTAACAAGTTGAATCAATATAGTCCTTTATATTTTGTTCAAAAATGTCTATTTTGTGAGAAGAAAGTGTAATTTTATTCACAAGTGTGTTAATTAAATTAATTAATTCATCACAAAGTTTTGTGTGATCCGTATCTTTTGACTCAAAAAGTTTATTTACTCTATTTACCTCAGAAAGAATTGGATAAATAAATGATATAAATGCAAAATTAACATCATCGCTGTACATTGAATGTAACTGTTCAGCTGTGTAACACCTTTCATCCATTTTGGCGATTGAAAAGTAAGTCTTCAGTTCAAGCCATTGTTGGTGGATTCTTGATACTGCTGATTCAATAGACAACCATCTAGTTTGAGAAGATTGTACCATTTTCAAAGGGTTTTTTCCGTCATTTATTGCGTTGTACAATTTTTTATATTTATCTTGCCTTGACGAAGACCGGGCAAACCAATTATAAGTTTCACTAATTAAAAACTCTAGGTTCCGAGGCAAAAATTCTTTTGCAGCAGCTGAAACTGCCAATTGTATTGAATGGCACAAACAGCGTACTAGAATTAAATTGGGAACGTCAACTTTCAATTTGGCGTAAACACCGTTGTTTATGCCAGTCATGACTGATGCATTATCAGTCCCAATACCGACTAAATTTTTTATGGGCATATTAAATCGATCAAGAGTTTTTTTAATTGCAGAAACGATGCCTTCAGCATTTGACTCAAATAATGGTGCAAGATCTAAATAGGTTGATATAATTTTCTTATAAACATTACTGTAATAAATCACTATAATACCCAAATACTTTAACACAGCAATATCAGTGGATTCATCGAGCAATAAACTATATGACTTATTTTGTAAATGTTCTTTAAGAATATTGAAAAAATGTGGCGCCAAAACATTTATTATAATATTAGAACATTTAGTTCTATGTAATTTAATTTTAGTTTCTTCGTTGTGCGAATGATTGACTACTGTACCCAAATGATCGATTAAACTGATGCTGGAATGTACAGCCATAAATAATGATAATCTTGCTTCTTCTTTTTTTATTGAAACTGAATTATTTTTTACTGTTTTGAAAGGAAGCTTTTGTTGACTAATTATTTCCTAAAAAAAATTAAATATTCAAGTTAATTTATTAAATAATTTTTAACATCGTTTGTTTTATATCTGTTTAGGATAATATTAGTAATTTAATTATTAAATGGAATTATCAATGATTTTTTGACGAACAGATTAAAATACGTGATTGTTAGTATATAGTATTGTAAAACTTTATATGCATACAAGGTAGTAATAATGATAATAAAAATGTAATTATAATTAAATGTACTAACTTTGGCTTTTTCTAAATGTCTTGGAGTATTCCCGTGATTTTTTAGATCAGAATAATGGTTTTTTAATGTAATACCACACGCTGTACATTTCGCTCTTAGACCAGATGTACTTTCAACGGCTTGTAACCAATTTTTCAAAATCGGGTCTTGAAGCCAAGCGGTTCGAAATTTTTGACAGTATTTTTTAGACTCCGACATAATTAAACAAATTATCAAATTGAAACAAATATTTAAAATAAAATAATAATAATAATAATTAGAACAGTATCAATACTAACAGTGTAAAACTTGAGTGATCTTCATGACCAACACTTTTCACAGTCATTTGTTTCTTTGTTTTTGTAGAAAACAATTTTTTTTTTCTTTAAGTTCAAACTATTAGCTAAGTTAGGATATATTTTGTTATAATTGTCAAAAGTATTAAATTATATTTTAACCGAGTAAAAATTAATAGCGAGTTTCAAGAGAAAAGTTGTAGAGTCAATCTCATTCATACAGTTCAAATACTTTGAAAATTCCAGTATAATAATCTACTGTTGAAGCGGGATACGAGGGAAAAAAAAACGACAGAAAAAAAAATTTGAAATCTATTTATTTATAATTTATAAAAAAAAAGTAATTAATTTAATTGAAAAAAATTCTGTGAAACGTGCATAAAATATAATAATAAGAACAATATTAACAATGCATTAAAAAAAAAAATAAATAAATAAAATTATTTCGCAAAACTTCTTTACCACCAAAAAAACCACTTACCACCAAAAATAAATTTTACCCACTAGGGAGAAATCGAAACCACTAGATTTAGTGGTAAAACCCCTAAGATGGCAACACTGCTTGTATAAATTACACGGCACCGTACACATGAAATATTATATACATATATATATAGAGCGCAGTTGATGTGAAAATTGAGTTAATCGAGTTTAGTAGAATACTATTTTTCTATATTTTTACACGGCAGCTTAAACGTGAATTACTATAATTATATAGAGCGCAGTAATGAATAAAATTATTAACAATTAATCATTCACAAATATCACAAATATTTCGAGTATAAATTTTAAGTCACTAGTAATTTTATTGCGCGACATGTAGAGTACGAGTAAGAACCGAGTAACTGATTAGATGCGTCGAGAGCCGAGTCTGAACTTGGATTATCCTTTGCAGTCACAAATAAAATTTGATATTTATTTTAGAGATTAAGTATGACTGGATGACTAAATGATGACATCAGTCACACCAGTTGGCATCGAGTACGAGTAAATAATTAAGCAATGAGTAATTAAGGAGACTGCATTGGAAAGTAAATTGTAAATTTGATATAAATTACTTGTGGCTGCAAAGTTACGTGATGGCGAGTATGTATATAGATATAGCCGGCAGGTTAGTTTCACAGGCGGTCAACACAAAATGATCACAGAGTTTATGTATGAAATTAAGGATGTAATTGAAAACTATAGATGATAAAAAATACTCGATAAATCAGCGAGTTATTGTCAGAATGATATAATTGATGACGCAGAGTAATTTGCACGATGTAATTAAATTTTAATAAATGCTGGTAGCACGTGGTGATCTATAACAAGTGTTGTAGAATAATGGCAGTTGCCGCGTAGCTGGCTATCGAGTTGAAATTCCGAGTATCAGAGGGCGCGTCGATAGCAGCACCTCTGGTAAGTAGAGCGTAGAGTTATCAAGTGTTCTGGCGCGACCATTTGATATTTACGCAACAGTTCAGAAAAAAAAAAAATTTTTTTAAATATTTCCAATTAAAATTAAGAATTTTATAAAATTTGAAAAAAAAAAAATTTTTTTTCAAAGAAAAATCAAATGTTCAGAAAAAAAATATATTTTTTTAAAAATTTTTCAAATTAAAATTTAAAATTTCATTAAATTTTTGAAAGTTTTAAAAAAAAAAATCAAATTTTTGGAAAAACAATAAATTTGTGAAAATTTTTCAAATAAAAATTAGAAATTTCAAAAAATTTTTTGACAAAATATGATCATGCTGTCAGAAAAAAAAAAAATGAGAAAAAAAAGTAAGAGGAAAATAATAGAGAAAGAAATCATATCAGTAAATCTTACCTCCAAAAAATTACGGCAGAAGTTGCGCCAATAATCGAGCGGCGGCTCAGAGGGAACAACTTCCCACACCCAATACCCATGAATCCTATGTTCGCACGGATGCCAAATAGGATCATTTGGAGTAACCCAAAATCCAGATATCGGCCGAAGGAGCTCCAAAAGCAGACCACGTTGCATGATTTAAATTCTTTTTGTTTTTACAGAACACGAACAAGTTATTGGTAACTTACACTAAACTCTGTTTTCCCACTGGGTTTACACAGCAAAAATAACTTTAAAATAATGTATTTCACTGGTAATCCAATTTCACTATTCAATAACAAAGATCTCCGTGCAAAATTGCTATTTTCAAAAAAAAAATAGGAATTTACACGACTAAAGAGACCTTCTCTCACAAAATATCCGTGAATAACTTATGCGCATCATAAGAGGAGTAATTAGATCCATAAGAATGTTGATAAAATCATGGAGCATCCAATCAATGCATCCACGATCTAAGCATACATTTTTTTAATGCACTGGAGTGAGTGAGAGGATAAATAAAATTATTCTACGAGAGTAATAAATATTAAAGCCAAAGATGTTATAAGGAAATCCCGGTGGAAGAATTATACTTTCAAAATTAAGAAAAAAATGATTAAATAAAACAGAATTTTCAGGTAACATAGATATGACTGACCATTTAAAAATTCTTTAATGCAACGTAGGTTTTCGCTCGTAGGATTCAAGTTTAAGGGTAAATTTCAGAACCTAATACAACTTATAATTTCAGGAACCTAAATAATTAAAGGCCGTGGGACGATAAGTATACCGAATCGGCCCCAGAAAGGGATCGGGCTCATTTTTTCAGGGAATGTTTGTACCCATGAGATACTTCGATGCTGCGAGTTTCAGGTCTTTATCTATAACCACTTCGGAGTAAATCGAAAAATACTGAAAATTAGAAAAAATTGATGTTTTCAGAGCGTACTTATTCGATTGATCCGAAAATTGGATATGTTTTGGGGGTTGATGGTAGCTATCTGGAAAAAAAATAAGAGCTATTTCGGCTCACAAAAACTTAAAAAAAATCGAGTTTATATTTTTAATTTCAATTTTTAAGCATCTTACCATTACGACACAGTTATGAAAATATTTTTTTTGAATTCCTTATCCAATTTCTTATGAATCTATGGCCTTTTGAAATTTTTAAAAATGGTACTACATATTGAAAAAACATAAAAACCATTTATTGCTCAAAAATCGGGTTTTTCTAATAATTTTACTCTTGAACTGATAAAATACAAAACTTACTCGTTTACTAAGGTAGAGAAAACCATAAAAGAACTAAAATATCCTTACATTATTAATATAATTTTTTTTATTTATTAATTTCAACGCTGATATTTCATCCATAAATAATTAAAACTGCAATTAAATATATTAATCTACTACAAATGATAAATAAAATTGTTCTCCTAATTTGTGACTAGTCTTCGTCGCTATCTTCATCAATCACAGGAGTAATATTATCTTTATTAAATGAAGTGTTGAGTATTGCTGCTGGTCTGGGGATTTTAGCCATCCATATAACCATCATCCATTTTATCGAGAAGTGTCGAATCACGTTCTACAGCCAAACTTTCCTTCATTTTAGACAATTCTGAAGATCTTAAGTTACTCCAATTAGAATAAACTTTCAAGTGGTTCAAATTCTCCGTATAAAAGCGTTTTTTTATGAGATGATCGCTGCAGCATCGATTCCCATTCGGAATAAAAATTATTTTCTTTATAAAGCATTGCATACACGCATCTTGAGGAACAGCGACTAGATTTTGATTTGAGACAGAACATACACAACAATATCTATGAGTCGCAACAGTTCTCTTCATTTGAACTTCTATACATTCTTCTATTTCATCATCACAGGCAACATCTAAATGAATAGATGGATCATCAGTAGTTGATTGAGATAAAGTCATCGTTGATAAACTCGATTCTGTTCTTTCTAAAAGATCACTCCTATCTGAAGGTAGTTCATCTTCCAACGATAATTCCTGATTCTCATCTTCAAGTTTGGTTTTTTTATATTTTTTTACGCGACAATTCGAACAAAGAATATCACCAACTACAATCGGACACTCAAAAACAGTTGAAAACTCTTCAGCTTCTTCGTCAGATTTTATATGTTTTGGAGTACCCGGCATTTTTTTTAGGTACTTCGAACAAATACAACACTTTGGATTATTAGCTTCAGGGGTCGACATATTTTCGCTTAAATAGTTATTTAAACAATTAAAAATAATTACTAAATATAGATAATAGTACAGCTAATTCTTTGGAATGTCAACACTCAGTAATTTTTAGGTTATCTACAGATCTAGTGACTTTTCACAAAAAAAAACAGTGATACCAATTTCGAATTACAGTGCCATCTTGTGGTTGTTGAATTCATTGAATATTGGGCGGGAACGTTTAAGTTCTCTGAAACAACGTTGATTTACATAAACAATAGTAATGAATACTGATTTACTCATTACAGTTACTGATAGAGTTTTTAATAACAGTTAAGTACATTGAATAAAATTATTTTAATAATGTAAGGATATTTTATTTCTTTTATGGTTTTCTCTACCTTAGTAAATGAGTGAGTTTTGTATTTTATCAGTTCAAGAGTAAAATTATTAGAAAAACCCGATTTTTGAGCAAAAAATGGTTTTTATGTTTTTTCAATATGTAGTACCATTTTTAAAAATTTCAAAAGGCCATAGATTTATAAGAAATTGGATAAGGAATTCAAAAAAAATATTTTCATAACTGTGTCGTAATGGTAAGATGCTTAAAAATTGAAATTAAAAATATAAACTCGATTTTTTTTAGGTTTTTGTGAGCCGAAATAGCTCTTATTTTTTTTCCAGATAGCTACCATCAACCCCCAAAACATATCCAATTTTCGGATCAATCGAATAAGTACGCTCTGAAAACATCACTTTTTTTCTAATTTTCAGTATTTTTCGATTTACTCCGAAGTGGTTATAGATAAAGACCTGAAACTCGCAGCATCGAAGTATCTCATGGGTACAAACATTCCCTGAAAAAATGAGCCCGATCCCTATCTGGGGCCGATTCGGTATACTTATCGTCCCACGGCCGTTTCTTTGTTTTATCAGAAATTCAAAATTTCGAAAATTTTTGCAAAAGCCAAAAATTAGTCTTCAGCTAATTAAAAAATTTCTGAAAATGTTAAAAAAAAACTCAAAACTTTTTTTTCTCTTTCTTTTTGTTTATCTATCTCCAGAAACTCAAAAATTTTTTTTCAAATAAACTCAAATATTTAAAAATTCTCGAATATTTTGATAAAATTTTTATTCTTCCAAAGTCAAACTTTTGAAAATTGTCGTAAAAACCGAAAATTTTTCAAATCAGTTAGAAATGTTCGAAAATTTTGAAAACTGAAAATTTTTTCAAATAACCTGAAAATTTTCGAAAACTTTGAAAAACTCAAAAATTAAAAAAAAAATAAAACTTCAAAACACTGATTGAAAATACAGGGATTTTCGAATATCTAAAGGCACATTCGTTTTAAGCAATAAAAATTGAGTTAAATACAAATATTAAAACCACTACGGTCATACTTTATATACTTATAAAAAATTATAAAACTATGTTTTTTTTATTATTAAGATTCTAGTACATACAAATATAACAATACTGCCGACCAAAGCAAACAAAAATTTATAGAATAGTCTCAGCTTTAATTGTAACGGGACGCAGTACTCAGCAGTTGCCATACCTATTTTCACTTAAGTCAAAATTGACGCTGAACTTTCCAGCGGGCGAATCCAAGAGACCCCATTGTACAAAGAAAGGTCACTAAAAGTATCCTTTCTTTGGGGGGGATGCTGTTATATCCGGCTTGCCGTATATTTAAAGGGGCCTCTTTGCCGCGCTTGCTGCAAAGTGCAGCGTTAACAATTTTAGGGATTGCAACTTCGGCCAACACCTCGTTGCACATCGTCAACGATTCCTCCAATCAGGGAATTACACTTGACTGTATTCTAAATTCATCGAATTATATATTCTCAATTATTCCCTCCAGAACCGTGAACCGAGGTGATAAAAACAACGAACACCAAGGTGCGGCAGCCTATGACGCTTGAGAAGTTAATGTATCTTCCTTGCTGGCCCGCGTGAGTTCTAAACCGTGTTACGTTTAGGCAACCCTCTTTTCTATTTTCTATTTCTTTTAAACCGATTAGTTCATTTTCGTTGAATAAATATAAACAGTCAAGTTACTACAAAATCCCACGGGAAGATCGTCTCGATATTGCACTCGAGGAGGCGTGGCAAGTTGCTTGTTACCGTTAAATTTCAATTCAAAATTGTCTCTTCGAAATTATATTTTCTTTTCCAAAAATCACCACACGCACCGTGGGTGATTTTTATAATAATTGTTAAGTGATCAACAGCGATTCTCGTCCGAGTGAATTGCTGGAGTCGGGGATTCATACCGAACTTATATGAGCTGAAGACTCAACAAATTCAAAGTGTAAAACCTGTAAGTTTAAGTTCTAATAGTTCATTCCAATCTTTAGAGATTCAAGTGTGTCACGATCGGAGTGAGTGAAGGTGACGGGCTAAAAGATTATTTTGTTAATTACACCGGCACACAAAAAAAAATAAGTTCTCTGTACTTTTGATGGGACCGATTTATTCCCATGTATTTTGACCCGCTGAATCCGAATCCGTGGTCCGTTTAACCCGTACACCCTCAGATTTTTAGAAAACTTTAAAAAACCTCAAAAATACACAGAAATCGACCGTTTTTTAAATTTGTAAATTTTTTAACCCTAACTAAGCATGATTTTTATGTATTTCGGTCCTCCATATACTAACCTGAAGTTTATTTAAAACATTAGCCATTTAAAGTCTGAGTAAATTCCAAAAAACCCCAAAAAATTGCAAAAAAGCAAAAAAATTCTTAGTGTTGTGATGAAAAAAATTTTTTGAAGCATATTAAAATTTTTTCATGTTTTAGGCCAAAATATTTTATATATATATATCACAGATCGAACAATATGATTTCTTTTATTTATTTCGATTTAAAAATTGATTTTTGTTATACCAAATTTTATTTTTTTCGATTTTTTGGAAATTTTTGCCATTTATTTAAAATTTTAGAGATGTCTGAGCCATGGATGTTCGAGAATTATATGTGACAGATAAACAGACATGAAAAAAATTATTTATTTAGCTCTATAAAATTTTTTTTTCATCACAATACTAAGAATTTTTTTGCTTTTTTGCAATTTTTTGGAGGTTTTTGGAATTTACTCAGACTTTGAATGGCTAATGTTTTAAATAAACCAGGTTAGTATGTGGAGGACCGAAATACATAAAAATCATGCTTAGTTAGGGTTAAAAAAATTTATAAATTTGAAAAACGGTCGATTTTTGTGTATTTTTGAGGTTTTTTAAAGTTTTCTAAAAATCTGAGCGTGTACGGGTTAAACGGACCTCGGATTCGGATTCAGCGGGTCAAAATACATGGGAATAAATCGGTCCCGTCAAAAGTACAGAGAACTTATTTTTTTTGTGTGCCGGTTTTATTTAATATCGGAATACCGAATTACCTCGTTCTATAACTTAGCCAAGGAGTTCGATTGAACTGTCACGTGGTTAGTGTGAGAATGTTACGTCTAACATACAACACAGTCTCTTATTTTGAGTCAAGACACTTAAGTCCTTTACTCGGGCGACGGAGACCTCGTCGTTACGGTAATGAGTATGGAATAGTAATCAATATAGGGAATTACATCTAAGAAATAATAAATAAAAAAAACTTGAGAACTTACAATCGATTATATAGATTTATTCAGCTTCTGTTGTACAGTTGAGTTCTTGTTGTTGGTTGGACGATTGTTGGTTATTGTTACTCGTATGATAGACCAGGTAGAAATCTCACGTTCAAATTCTATTTAATTAATACCCCCGGTTGGGTTTTATGAAATAATAGTAATTGCAAAATGAGAAACTCGCAGAATAATTTCTTAAAACCGAAGTGTCGTAACGTGAGTTAAGCTCAACTGAGATTTAAAAAGGGACTGAAGACGCGAAGCTGATAAATCGCGTGTTTATATGGACTAAAATCGAGGGGAAATGTCATACGCTGTGACCGCCCCCCCCCCCCCCCCTGCTCTTGTAACAAAAGAAACTGCAAGTCTTATCGGCATCCAGTTTTCTTGTTGGGTCTCTGGTGACTTCTGAGCACTTCTCCGCTAGTGATTCATTTCCTGCACATGCAGTAGCCAAGGATAAATAGAGATTAACTCAAGGAGAAGAAAACAGAAAAAGAAATATAATTGATATTTAATTTATCTCGTTTAATTATTCAAATTCGAGTTGTCCTTTTTATATTTCTTATTTGGATAACAGTTACTTAAAGGAATCGACATCCCTCTGAAGGGTGAGAGATTGTATAATTTGGCGTAAGGAGGTTCTGGAAACGATCACCTTGGTTAATTAAATATAGATTTGTCCTTGATGACATAAGTTATCTTGGTTTAACTTCCAAGTTGATAGATGAAGGGGTGTCATCTAGGAGGCACCACTTGGTACCAAAGGTGATAGAAGAATTGTTGGACCCCTTACAAGAGTACACGAAATAGTGGGTCCGGAGGCGTAATGTCGTGCTTGTTGGTTAAAAAAAAAAGAAAAGAGTTCTAAGTGGTAGGGCGACCGCCGATCGTGGTCGGGAGCCAATGAGAAAAATAAAGAATCGTTGGTGATTGAAATGAGGGCCCTTGATTGGTCATGTAATAGCCTCATCCGTACTGGTACTACAGCACGCGTCATTGAAGCTTGACCCCCGGGTCACGGATGGAAGGGTGACGTCTTGAGGAGTACCGTTTATCACCAGAGGTGGTAGGGGAGTCGCTTGGTAAAATAAATAAGCGCGATGTCAGAACCGAAGGTTTAAGCTTATAAATCACTCAGCTGCGGTAATAAAGAAACAATAAATCAAGAACTAATACTGATGTTTACTAATCTTACCCGTTGACTTGGGACTCTTGCCCCCTTCCCCCTTCTGCAAAGGGAAGTGCCGACATGGAGCACACTTGCACATATCAATAGATGTATATGAATTTATTTTTCTCTTATCGAATTATTATTCAAAACTATCCTTATTTAATTTATTATATATTTTTTTTTTAAAGAATTTACTTGTTAAACTATTCTTACTATTATATTATTAATAATAATGATCCTCTAATGATAAATGCAATTTGTGGTATAATAACCGTTTAAAGGCCCTTTTCTCTAGGGTTTTTGATAATCTCAATTAAAATTGTTACAACCGTTTCAATTACATCTAGCATGCATATATATGGATAAGCATGTGCATGTTGAATTAACTATTATGTTATATCTTTATGAAATTGTTTTTCAGATAGTCAAGAGAACATGTGTATGTGTTTCTTTTATGTGTATATGCAGGCACTCGGGCACTGATTCTTATATATATATATATACATACATACATACGTGTTATATATAGTCTCCTACCGATAGATTTAGTATATTAGCAGTATTTTAATTATCAGAACCTTAGCTCAGTTACGACTACGGTTTAGTGTTTTATTAAACGTGATGAATGTATTCATGGGGAATCGGTTTTTGTGTGAAGTGTTTTCAGAGTTTACCTCGTCAGGTGATACAAGTTATAATTGTAATTTTGATGTGTTCGCTGTGTTTGTTACTGTAATAATAATACCCGTATCGTTACTCTCAATAAACAAATTACATTTGAATATAGAAGAACACACACAGCTCTCACCACTCCAGATCTCATCGTTACCCGTATTGTCCCCCTCCTTCCGGGAGTGGGCTGCTGTGGTGACAATACCACTGCTTATGTGTCGCGATTGTTTCTTATATCGGAGTACGATGAAATTTGATATTTAGACTTCTGTGTTCTCCATCTCTGGTCATAACATGATAAGCCTTAATACGCATACACATATATACGGGCATACTGTTTTAATTTATTGTTTTTAGATAACTTGTTGTACGAATTTGTCAACCAATAAAAATATATATATATGTATCTTTTATATACATAGACATACCTTTATCCGAGGGATCTCAGTTATTCCTACGTTCTTTTATATGAATAATTTTGTCCTTATTTCATTATTATTATTATTATCATTAATATTTTTTTTTTGGTCTCTACTCTGGTCATAACAGAGAACTAATGAGTGATTGTGTACCGATCATTAAATTATAAGTTGTAATATGAAATTATTTTATTCTGTCATCCAACCAAGGAATTGGCGTCACGTGTCTGATATAAGAATGTTTTAATTTCTTATCGTTTTATAACTTATTCGTCTATTCGTACCGAGCAGATGTACTATAGACCGTCCCGTTCAATGACCTGCGTGGCGTTAGGGTAGGTCCGGGATTTTTGAGCGAGAGGGATATTGGGTCGGTGGATATGGGTCCTCGAGAAGACCGTGTTCTTTCCCGGTCTTGCTTAGGGTTTACTATGACTTAATTTACTAGCACTTGAATGCTGGAGAAGAAGGACAGTAAATGAAAAGACGAATGTATAAAAAGAAAAACATGTGTAGTATATTGACAGGTTAAATCTTACATGTAAATATTATAATTTTAGACTTACCCAGGAGGGTTGATATACCTGCACACACACTCACTCCAAATTCACCAGTTTGAATTTGTGTACACAGGAGTTTACAATATTTTATGACAGTTTTTAATTGAGATTCACAGGTTGAATCTATTCACACGAACGCACTGTACGCTGAACCGAAAGGCCGGCTTTGCTGTCGAGTGAATTTATGATGATATATATAAATATATATATATTTTTTTGGGGTTTTATTAAAGGATTAACTATTCACGAACAAGAACTCCGATTGCCTAGGCGGTGGACGTCACGTGAGGGAGTTTAGTTAATTCTAATGCGAACTCAAAAGATTTTATCTTAGGTATCCAACCTAGGAGTCCAGATGCCTAGGCGAAGGACCTCACGAGGAAAGGTTTTAAAAATAAAATTTTAAGTCGCGAAATTTTAATTTAAAATAAAAGAATCGAAACTCGGTGATCGGTCTAGGACCTCTGATTGCCTAGGCGTAGAGCGTCACGAGAGCGAATTTTGAAATCGACTCAGTGAGTCTTACTCGCGGATTTAGGTGTAGAAGCAATGACTTTTGATTTTTAATTTTAATTCCGATAATCGGTCTAGGACCTCTGATTACCTAGGCGCAGAGCGTCACGAGAGCGAACGATTCCAAATCTTACTCGCGGATAGATCCGACAAGGGTTTTAGTTGCGGCGGTTATGACTGACTTTGATTATTTTTCATGGGTTTATATAGCAAGGGTTTAATAGAAAAGTGG
This sequence comes from Microplitis mediator, assembly GCF_029852145.1. Lineage (NCBI taxonomy): Eukaryota > Metazoa > Arthropoda > Insecta > Hymenoptera > Braconidae > Microplitis > Microplitis mediator. Next base: position 15,257,932 of record NC_079975.1, on the reverse strand, counting down.
GACTGAATGATGTCACATCTTTGTAACAGTCGGCTTGGTGCGGATGTGGGAAACATTTCATCTGTTTGATTTCCCGTCATAAAGTTGTTGTGTATCTTCCTTAACAGAATATGTCTGATTACAACATATGACATAATACGGAGTTGTCTGGTTGTCGTTTTTATATATGCATGTCCCCTGTAAAATCTCATTTCCTCCCCCTCTTCCTGGTTATTATTATTCTTCTGAGAATAGCTTTCAATTTCTTCCCCCTTCTCTTCCCATTTTCTTCTTTTTTAATCACTAGTCGATGAATTACCTCAAGTCATTTACATGTTCGTCGTTTATATGAAATTAGTTGGTTGTTCAGCCTTCTCGTAGCCTTGGGTTAGGATTACAGGTTGTGTTTTTTTTTTTTTTTTAACAAGAAAGAAGGTAAGTACAAATTTACAATTCGTAGTAGGTCTTAAACTTTTAAGTATGATTTAATTGTCTCATAATTATCAATGTAAAATAAAAAAAAGAAAGATGAATCTTCTATTTCTATAACGCGTATGCGCATGTTATAAGAGAGAGAAAGAAGGAAAATTATTTCCATTTCCTCTCTGTTTATAATGTTATCTCGAATAAATCCTGTGATTATTAGTTATTTATATATTTTTATCATTTGTTTGTCATCCCTCTTTTTGTAACTTCCCGCGGAGAAAATCGACGATTTTCTGAAAATTCGGGAAGTTATAGGTTTCACCCCGATTTTCAAAAACCGGGTTTTCATCATATGTTGACATTTGAAGGTGCTGTGGGACACCTTAAAACAATGTCTCTTTGACAAATATATGATGACATTTATTATCAATATTTTAGATGTCCTCAAAGAAAATAATTTTAAAAAACAAAACTCAAGAGGGAAAAATTTCCATATAGTGGAAAGGGGAAAGAGAGATTTCGCGGGGTACCGTGAGACTTGTTCTCCATGTCAAATATATGATGACTTTTACGATCAATATATTACGTACTCTAGAAAAATATAATTATTTTAAAAACAAAAATCGATAAGAAAAATTTGGGTGATAGAAAAAGTACCGAAAAGATCCATGGGGTACCGTGGGACTTGTTGGTCATAGTCATAAAAATTTGAATCGAACTAGATCAAGGAATTATCTTGATGAATTTATGTGACATTTACGCGATCTAAGGGACTCGCGGCAGACATCTGGAAAACATTGGGTCGGCGGACTCATTGCAAAGGGCCGGCTTTAGCAGTGCAGCTGTGCATAGAGAAACACATAGTTTCTTATTTTGTTTCTCTTCGTCTTTTATCTTTTTTACTTTTTTAACTTGACCATTCGCTTTCACATACCCTTACAATGGGAATTCGTAGCAAACCAAATATGAGCTAGATGAACACATATGTATACAAAACAGTATACGTGTGAATACATGTATCTGTTCGTACATAATAATATATTATTATGTTGGGTGTGCTTTGAATTACGCAGTCAAATTTTTATTTGAATAAAAATAAAAAAATTAGAAGAATTGATAAATTAAAGTACGGTTAAATCGCGATCCATTTGTAACGATCGTTACAAGTGAAAGAAAAGAACCTTAGTGTTAAGAACAATTTAACATCTTGTGAACTGAGAACGGCGAGCCCATAGGGAAATATTTGAATAAACATTCATCATTGGGGATAATCTGCATATTAGATTATTCCTAATATTAAGAACCGCATCCCTTCTTCTTGAACCAAATCATCTTTTGATCAGGGACCAACAGAAGCCGTCCATGGGAGTTTGCAGTCCAAAGACCAACTTGCAAGTAAGCAGCGAACAACGAAAGGTAGGTGAAAATTACCAATTTCTCTAACATATAAAATCCAAATTCTGCATCGAATGCACAGAGAGGCCCTTGCGGGGATTATTGTTCGAGTTCTCACAATAGAAATAAAACCTAGACCTAATTCTCTAGAAAAATCACCCTGTTTGCCCGGTGCCTCCCACTTGAGGCCCACGCGACCATTTCCAATAATTAATTATTATTAATTAATTAAATCCGGACATAACAGGGTCAACTGACAGACCGATTTTTTCATTTTTTATTACTTTGCAGTGAAAGTTCTTATAGAAAATTTAATTATCTATAGAATCAGTCCTTACAGTCGTGTTAACAGAGCTCATAGAAAGAAAGTTACAAAGCTCTAAAGTTGAGAAAAATTGATTTATTGAGAAAAAAATTTTGTAGTCTTATGTTATTTTGAAGGGTGATAAACTTAAAAAACCCAAGTACAATGAAACTTGATTAGTAATTGCAATCACAGTTAAATTTTGTAAAAAAAAAAAAAAAATTCTAAATGATTTAATTTTTCTCAACTTTAAAGCTTTGTAACTTTCTTTCCATGAGCTCTATTGAAACAATTCCAAGGACCATATTTTGTAGGTAATTATATTCTTCATACAAATGTTAATTACAAAGTAATAAAATGAATAAATCAATGACGAGCTCTTGAAATCGATTAGAACACTATTTCTTTAAGAGCTTGGAATTAAAATGAAAATAACTAGGAAAAAATGCGGAATTTGAAAAAACTTTACTGATAATAATTTGTAGAAAATAAAATTGTCAACATAAAAGACTCTTTAACATTTTGTGATGAGTCTGATAGTTTCGCCGGAAAAGTAAAAAGATCTCGAGCTTTATTTCGAGCTCTAATAACTTTTGAACAAATGGATTTATTAAAAAATGATAAGAAACTTTTTTTGTAGAGCGTTTAATTTCCTACAGAAATCTGCATTGGTTTATTCGATCTATTCACTTCTTAATGAGTTAAAAATACTCAAAGTTAAACAAAAAAATTTTTCCGTGTTATTTAATTGGGAAATCGAATTTTTCAATGGGCTAGGTCTGTAATCGATATAGAATTTTTTTTTCTTGCGCGAAATTTTTTTTTTTGTGTTAAACTATCAATTTTCCCACATCCATTTAAAAAAAAATGTTGCTCCGAAATGACGCACCCTAATATTTATATATATATATATATATGTATTAGACTGGGCCAAAAAAATTGACTATTTTTTTTTTTCATAGCTATATCGAAAATATTATTCAGAACGACAAAAAAAAAATTTCATGAAAGTTTGAGCCCTTAATATTAATTTTAAGAGGTCTATCATCGATATTTTTAATTTTAATTCATAATTTGATGTTTTACGTCAGAACTGCTAAAACATTAGAGTAAAAAAAATTCATTTCTACTTATTCCTATGTAAAATTAAATTCCCTGCAAAAAAGGTCTGATTGAAAATTTTCGTTAGACAAGCCGTTTCCGATTAATTAAGCTTGATAAAGTGATATATTTTTTCGATTTAACATTTTTACTTCTAAATTTTGTAACTGACGAATCAAGAAATATCTAATAAAGAACATGACAACTTTTTGAAGGAAATTCAATGCTCTACAAAAAAGGCCTCTTAACATTTTTTGCTAAATTCACTCCTTCGAAAGTTATTCAAGGTTGAATTTGAGTCAAAACGATTTCAATAACCTGAATAACGTTCGAAGGAGTGAATTTAGCGAAAAATGTTAAGAGACCTTTTTTGTAGAGCATTCAATTTTCTTCAAAAATCTGTCATGGTCTTTATTAGATATTTCTTGATTCGTCAGTTACAAAATTCAGAAGTATAAATGTTAAATCGAAAAAATATATCACTTTATTAAGCTTAATTAATCGGAAACGGCTTGTCTGACGAAAATTTTCAATCAGACCTTTTTTGTAGGGAATTTAGTTTTACATAAGGATAAGTGGAAATGAATTTTTTTTACTCCAATGTTTTAGCAGTTCTAAAAAAGTAAAACATCAAATTATGAATTAAAATTAAAAATAGCGATGATAGACCTCTTAAAATTAATATTAAAGGCTCAAACTTTCATGAAGTTTTTTTTTTGTCATCCTGAATAATATTTTCGATATAGCTATGAAAAAAAAAAATAATTAATTTTTTTGGCCCAGTCTAATATGTATATATATATATATATATATTAGGGTGGGTCAAAAAAATCGAATAATTTTTTTTTGACTTTATACTCTGAAAAATAGGTTCGTAGACACCTAAAAAGAATTCTCTCCAAGTATGAGCTCTTAATTATAACGGGAAGGTCCTCCGCTTTGCGGGTTTCTATTTTTTTCGAATAATCAGATAAAAAAATTTATATCTCGCTTCCAACTGCTTGGAAAAATATTCCGTGGCATAGACTTTGTAAGAAATTGAACGCTCTACAAAAAAGGTCTCTTATGATTTTTTCAAAAACCTAACCGATTAAAAGATATTTCTAGTTGAAGTTTGGCTATTTTAAGGAAAATATTCGTTTTTATTATGAATTTTATAAGTCGATGAAAAAAAATTATTTCGGATTGCGGAACTCATGATTTTGTAGGAAATTTACTGCTCTACAAAAATGGTCTCTTATGATTTTTTGATTAAGTGAAGCCGTCACGAGATATTCATCGTCAAACATTAACGAATATCAATATTTCCAGTTTTTGATCAATAATTCGATAAATTTTAATTTAAACTATGAGTTTCAGGAAAATTTACATAAATTTGAGTTTCGATCGATAAAGAAATGTTATAAACAATTTTTTTAATATTGTTTTCAGTCTTGAGCTTGTTTGATTGCATTAAAACAAGAAATTAGAGCATTTTTTTCGACATATAGCCGATGATTAGTTTAATTTGAAGTGAATGACATATTTCTTTGTCAAATTTAATATGAAAAGTATTGAATCAAGTGAGAAACAACCAGTATTTAACTTTTTTATAGATAAATTTTTTATTGAATTATCAATTGCAATATAATTGTCTATATTTTTAACATAACAGTACGCTATTACTATAAATAATTTCTTTTATTACTATTTGGGAAAGTTTTTTGATGTTCTTTGACAACTTGCAATAAGTACTGGAATTGTTCTTCATTTTTTGTCAAGCATTGATTATTCATTGTAGAATTATTGATAATAAATGAATTTATATGATGAGAAAATGACTTATTTCGAAAAAATTGTTATTATCATGTATACGAAATGATGAGTTTTTGGAGCACTGAAAATGTACTGATAAAAAAGTAGACAACGAAGATAGTTAAGAAAAACAACATAGGTGGCGCTAGCGTTAGAGTACCAACAGAAGAAGTAATGTAATTCAGAACAAAAAGCCTCTCTCACAAAAAAATTTATGTATAATTGGTAGAATAAAATTTTAAAATACATACTAAACAACCGTAATAATATGAAATGCCAATGCAATTGACATTTTAAATTATTACAAATAAAGCTTACAAAAAATATCATTAGAACAAAAACTTCTTAGTGAATTTTTGAACAAATAACTCCTGTAGGAATGACTTTTATGATAGAAATTTAAATTTATGTAAATTTTCCTGAAACTCATAGTTTAAATTAAAATTTATCGAATTATTGATCAAAAACTGGAAATATTGATATTCGTTAATGTTTGACGATGAATATCTCGTGACGGCTTCACTTAATCAAAAAATCATAAGAGACCATTTTTGTAGAGCAGTAAATTTCCTACAAAATCATGAGTTCCGCAATCCGAAATAATTTTTTTTCATCGACTTATAAAATTCATAATAAAAACGAATATTTTCCTTAAAATAGCCAAACTTCAACTAGAAATATCTTTTAATCGGTTAGGTTTTTGAAAAAATCATAAGAGACCTTTTTTGTAGAGCGTTCAATTTCTTACAAAGTCTATGCCACGGAATATTTTTCCAAGCAGTTGGAAGCGAGATATAAATTTTTTTATCTGATTATTCGAAAAAAATAGAAACCCGCAAAGCGGAGGACCTTCCCGTTATAATTAAGAGCTCATACTTGGAGAGAATTCTTTTTAGGTGTCTACGAACCTATTTTTCAGAGTATAAAGTCAAAAAAAAATTATTCGATTTTTTTGACCCACCCTAATATATATATATATATATATATATATATATATATATATATATATATATATATATATATATATATATATATATATATATATATATATATATATGTGTGTGTGTGTGTTTACCTTTTTTGTCGCATTCGGGCACTGATTTTTTGATAAGGTTGACGATTTTTTGTTGATCTTTTTGTTTTGTTTTCACAATTTTCTTGTGAATCATTATAAAAATTAACGTAATCCGTTATTATCATTTTGCCACAATAATGACATTAATTATAAGACAAACTGATTAAAAAGAATGAATAATTTTACACATATAAGTTTTATAATATATTTCTTGAAATAAATATTAATGGTCTGTACTTATTTTTCAGTATAATAGATGTTAATTCAACTCATGCGCGCTATTCACGTTTTATTATGCCTAAAATGCGAACCCTAAATGGCCGTTTACCGACTGGTGAAAAATTATTTGTCAAAACGCAATAAAGATGTTTACTATCCCGGCTATTGTGACGTAATGAAAATAAACGTAACTATCTTTCAAGCTCTTACTGAATATGGGGTAATTACAATTCCCTGTTGTTACCCATTGAGTAGCTAAGGTTGTGATACCGAATGTTTTTTTTCACCATGTCACTAAACAGCTATTGAGACTTCGCTTTTTAGGCGATTAATAAAACGTGAATAGCGCATATGAGTTGAATAAAACTATGGGCGCAACATGTAGGGTAAATCATAATCCGTCATCCGCGGTGTGTTTAGCACTCGTCTCCGGTGCGCAGTATGCACTCGCTTCGCTCGAGCCTGTGCACCTGCGACTCGTGCTAAACGCATCGTGCTGACACATTATGAATCACTTACCCTACTAGTTACGCCAATAACTATTAAATATTTGAAAATAATAGATCAATTAACTGAGATTAATATATAATGAGGTTGTATCAATTATTTTAAAACAGTTGACAGATGAAAATAATCGGATGAAGTTAGCACTTTTGCAAACAAAAAAATAACATCTGAATCTACCTCTTTCTTCTTCGTTTCATGAGTATCAAAAAAGCGGGACAAAGCGTGAACTGAGATTATCATGACTAAAAATTGTTCCTGATTTTTTTGACGTACCATCAAAACCCTATCAGGATGTCCTTTATAAGACAAATCAAATTAGCTATCTGAATAGGACCTGAATAGCCCGGTGATTTATTTTTTTGAATAATGGTTTGGTACGCAGGCACAACATGATGCGCGCGCAAAATTTTAAGTGAAAAAATTTGATAGACAAATGTTATGGAAAAGCCAGTCGCTCCGAAATTCGTATGGTTTTCAGTCAATATTCCCATTGAATTGTGATAGATACGCCAAAAATAGATTGACAGAATCTGGTAGTAACTTGTATTACCTTCATAGTTGTTTATTATAAATTTGTCCATCAACGCAATATTTTCGCCGAAATTTTAAGTTAAGAGACTTCATGATCATATTTGATCAAACAGTTGGTACCCAAAAAAAAAAAATGATCTATCGGTTGACCCTGCGGGCCAGCCCCAAAACTTCCCGCTGTTTTCAGGTATTACAACAATCAAATTTTTGCTATCACCAACATTTTTACTAGAATATATTCGAACAAATCGGTTGATAAATGAATCATTAATCGCCTGGGGTTTTAATGACTTTTGTTGGAAGGGCTTTCGCAAACTGTGTCTTTGCAGCCTGGGTTTTGGTGGACTGCTATTTCACGGACTAGTCTTCAAAAGCCCTACTAGTTGTAATTACATATATGTCTATATTTTCCAGTAGATAATTAATATAAATATATATATATATATATATATATATATATTTATTCATTTATTAATTTATTTACATATTATCTATCTACCAATCAATAAGATGGGAGTAATGAGAGTGATAAGTTCACTATAGAAAATGTATGCTGTCTCTTATATGAACATTTTTAATTATAAAAAATTTATACTTTTCAATCGAGTATAAATTTTTAGAATTTTGTAATATTTTATATTTAGATCATGCCCGAAAATATATCTAGATAAATGTCAAATAAAAGTAACCATTATATTGAGAAAAAAAAAATAATAACAATAAAATAACGTTATTTATTGATGAATGTAACCTTGGATAAGATCAATAACCGCATTTATGTGATTCAAAATTTTTTACGTTATTAAAAATCATAAAAAATCAAAATGAATTTTTTTTTATTATCAAATTTATATTTTACCGCCTTTATAACTCGCCTCATGGTACCCAAAAATTGATACGGTACTGTCATTAATTAACAAAATGCAAAATTTATTTATAAAATTACTAATTGAATACTGAATGACATGACAATGTAAAACTATCATTAAGATTGTAAATTTTGTAGAAATCAAGTTCAGTATCTCGCTTTCTGTGGATTTATCGGATAAACATAAAATAAATTAAAAAACAATTGTCCATGTTTAACCTGTAATTGTGAAATTCTTTGATAATTAATTGTTGTAAATAGTTAATGATGAAAAATCATCAAAAAAATATTCGTTAACTATTTCCGTTATAATTTAATTCAATAATTTATTTTTTTACTCATTAATTAATTATTTAATTATTTAAAAAAAAAATTTTAATTTTGTAGGATCGATTTTCGACACCAGGGAGCGCTTCAGTCAAAAAAATTGGTAGGGGAAATCCTAAGAGAATCAACTTAACGTTACTGTCAATAGAAAATTCAAAACATATGTACCCCCCACCGTTGCTGCCCCTGGCGAATCTTTTTTAAATCTTCAAAGGAAACAGGCTAATTAATCGTTATAGTGGGTCAAGAAAGCACAATATTATAATTTTTTTTTTTTTAAGCACCCCAATTATTTATATTTATGTTTCCTTTTGATGATAGAACAATTGTTGTTTATAAAAATTGTCAAATTTTATATGATTTGAAAATTTTCTATAATCGTAATTTTTGTTTGACATGTTTCTTTAATTATAATTATAAGGTAATTACTTTATAACTGACTTGACTTTATAACTTTCATTCATAATATTATGAATCATAATAATAATGACACTAAGTCGATGTGTATGTGCTCGAATCGTTCAGTTGGAGGTTCAAAACTGGCGATCGGCGATGACACGTGTCTCTGAATTTTATTTTTCTGGCAATCGATGCAGGATTTTGCCCATTCACGGCAGTCTTTGTTAATCGATGGCCAGACGTATCGTTTGGAGATCATTTTTAATGATCCTTTGATTCCAGGGTGAGCTAGCAAGTGCAGTGAATTAAACACCTTCTTTCTCAGCGGCTCTGGAACATATGGACGCACTTTACCTGACGCAGTGTCACAATACAGTGCAGGTCCGTTATCGAGTTGTATCCTTTTTAAATTTAAAGCAGTTGTTTGACGTAACAACTGCTGAAGTTCATTGTCGGTTTGTTAAGCGTCGGCAAGTTCTTGCGACGTTACAGCAATAGATACTGCTTCGACGCGTGACAATGTGTCAGCGACAATATTGTCGGTACCCGACACATGTCGAATATCGGTGGTAAATTGACCGATAAAATTGAGTCGACGAAATTGCCAAGGCGATGCTCTTTCGGTGCGCTGTTTGTAAGCGTGTTGAAGCGGCTTGTGATCGGTGTAGATTGTAACATGCCGGCCTTCGAAAATATGTCGAAAGTATTTTACAGCCTCGTCGATGGCGTTCAACTCGCAGTCGTATGTCGACAATTTTTGAATCGACAGAGACACTTTTCGACTGAAAAATGCCAGTGGTTGCCAGTTGTTATCTTATATCCACTCTTTGTTGTAGAACAGCTCCAATACCGATTTCGGATGCGTCGGTGAATATTGCCCAGTCAGCATCGATTTTGGGGTGTACCAACAACGTAGCATCCGCGAGAGCTCGTTTAGCTGACTTGAAAGACTCTTGAAGTTCCGATGTCCAGTTGACTGGATGAGAGCCTTTGACTTTGGGTCCTTCCGAAATTTTATTTAACGGTGCTAGAATTTCTGCAGCGTTCTTGATGAACTTTCTGTAGAAATTCACTGTGCCGAGAAATCGACGAAGAGCTTTTACGGTGGTAGGAGGCTCGAAATTGACAATAGCCTCTACTTTTTCCGGTAACGGCTTGATTCCATCTTTGGTGATGAGATGGCCGAAAAATTTTACTTCCGGTAAACCAAATTGGCATTTCGGTACATTAATTACCAGTCCGTATTCACGGAGACGCTCGAATAGAATTTTCAGATGCTCCATGTGTTGTTTTTCGTCGGTAGATGCAATTAAAATATCGTCAATGTACGGGAAGACGGATTCAAGGTCGCGAGTTCTCGTGTTGTTTTCCCGCGAATATTTGTGTCGCGTTGCAGTTTAATTGGTAAGATCGTGATTTTTGAATTCACAGTTATTGTTGTGTGGACTCGTTTTGAGTTAATTAGTGCAGATATATATTGTTTTTTGCTTTGTCAGTGTTCAGTTCTTTATCTTTTATCACCGCTGGTGCATTGCTGGGCATCTTATGGACGTTATGCCGCATCAGTGTTAATTTAAGGGACCATTAGTGCAAATCGAGTTGTGATAAAAGTGTTCGCGATCTGTTTAAAAAAAATTGTTAATTAACTTTTCGTGCAGTGTCGTTTATAATTTTCTTTTCGTTGCCAGAAATACCATCGAGGATTAAGCCGATTCGCCGGCTGCACATTCCTGAGCCGTGCGTCATCGATAATCATCGGTAGCACAATACCGAATTAAAGACATTTTCAGTAGGTGATGTCAGACTCGAAAACCGACGGCGATGAGAAAATAAAATCCGAGTCATTTGACGAAGACACATTTAAATCTAATTAATCGGGATCATCGTCGTTTACGTCAGTTAAATTAAATATGGCCGTGAACATCAAAGCACCCCAGTTCAGTACGGAGAATCCGAAACTGTGGTTTGCGCAGGTTGAGGCGCAGTTTGCAACATATCAGGTAGCAACAGAACGCGCCAAATTTGACCTGGTGATACCGCTGCTTGAAACCCGCATTGCTGCTGAAGTACAAGACACCATCGTCAATCCTCCAGCAAACATGCCGTACAGCGATTTAAAAGCCGCTCTGATAAAATGCTTCACGGAATCCGAAGAAGCACGGATTACTCAGCTCCTCGACAGAGAGAGACTTGGCGATCGGACACCTTCGCAACATTTACGTCATCTGCGCTTGACAAGCTTGCCGAGTCAGCTGACCGTATGGTCGAGCGGACATCGCTCAAACCTCAAGTTGCCGCTGCTACAGCAAATCCACCATCAACCGCCGAGCACGGCGAGATTGCTGCACTGCGCAGAGAAATTGCGCAACTCCCGAATCGAGTAAAAAAACTTGACAGTTGAACGTGGTAGATCCAGAAGTCGATCGCGATCACGATCACGTCGGGGTCACCAATTTAGTGGATGAGGTGATAATTATAATAATATAAATTATTAAAACCAACTAATTAATTTAAACAAATGTTTTATTTAAATAAACGGAAATAACACAGCGATTGTAAGTATACAGTAAAGTAAGAAGCTTGGATGCGTGTGTACAATTCCACGGTCTATTACTAATTGTCCTCACCAATGTGGTAGAGATGGATAAAATGAAATAATCGATGTTCGACGGAAACTGTCGAATTTTATCGATTGCGTCAACTAGTAGCAACGCTACATATATATATATATATATATATATATATATATATATATATATATATATATATATATATATATATATATATATATATATATATATATATATATAGGGCCGCACCTAACGAAATCTCTAATTTAAGAATTCTAATTACTTATTAAATAATTATCATAACAGCAATTTTCTCAGCTTTCGACTAAAAGTAGAAGATGAACTTCCTCGAAAGATTTTCATCATCCGAGTCCCATAAATATTCTAAAAGTAATTAGAATTCTTAATTTCGAGATTTCGTTAGGTACGGCCGAGCCTTAATATGGACTTAAAATTTTCATTCAATCATAAATATTACAAATCTTGATTTCCAATTCTGCAATCGTAATAGTTTCAATTCGTTTTTTTTTTTTTGAACTCAGGAATTAATTATAATTGCAAGTATACGTATGTATTTAACAATATAACAATCTTGTTCAAGGCTTGAGTAAACCTGGTCTCATGATCGATAGGTGCTAGTGTCTTTTTCTACATGTATCTTGCTGCAGATACTTGTGGCTAAATTTCAATAGTAAGTCTAGTGCAAGCCTCACACAAGAAATTCTTCCTAGATTATAACTCAATTCTGGAGAAAGACTATAGATGAAAATAGTTGCGCATAGCTTGCTCAAGATCAGCTCAAAGCTCAAAGTCCATTTTGGGCCTTGCGTGAGCCATGCTTAAGAACGTGCTGTATGTCACTAGTGCAAGAAATGTGCCAGAAACTTTTCAACTGCACCATATCTAAGATATTTTCAATATTCTTGTATACAATGTCTTGAGCAAGTCATGCACAATTATTGATGATGATTTCTTGATACATGATCTTGCACAAGACCCACACGTAGAAAACGACACAAGTGACTTGAAGTTTCAATCAAGACACTGGCATTAGAATCTTGCTCAAGCATGTGTTACTTGGGCATATGTTAGAATGTATCTTAAACTATTATTAATTTTGAATTCTCCAGTTACTGGAATGAAAAAAAAAATAATAACTTTTCATCGAACAGAAAAACAGCAATATTAAACATGCTTATTTTTGTAGTAAATTCGTTGTTGTAAACGGACAATTTCCTACGATTTACTCATAAACATAAGTATTTAAAAGATATTCAAAGTCAATGTTTGATACATTGAAAAAAACTCATTTTTGTTTCTGTTGAATTTTATAATATTTCGACTAAAAAAAATTTAGAAATAGTTAGTTTATATTTTGGTAAAAAATGAAATGCTTTAAAAAAAAGGTTTGAACAAGAATTTTTTTAAATCCTACTATTTATACCACGTTTCTATTATAATGTAACGTCTAAAAAATCAAACTGTAAATTATAAAATCGCTTAGTTCTTCACATGATAAAAATTTATTATTCGGATTTAATTCATATCATTATTAATCTGAGTTTTAGTTTTTAAAAAATGATCTAAAATACTAGTCATGAACCCAGTAATTATTAATTATGTTTTTGTTCAAACTGATTCTCAATTAAAAATTGAGAATAGGTGTAAATTTAATTAAAGATATAATTTTCATTGGGTATTTATATTTGTAATTGATAATTTACATCAATTTGATAGATAAATTTTAGTAATATCAAAAAGTAAAATGAATTAAATTGAAAAAAAAAAGATTTTGATTAAAATTAGAATTTATTCAATTATTAGTTTTTGTTTTTAACCTCAATAAATGAAAACTCAATACGTTCCGACGTAAATGAAATTTATTGTAAAGAAATTTAAAAAAAGTTTGACATGCCAAAGTTCTAAATAAAAAAATAAATTAAATATATTCAATACAAATTAAAATTTTGAAGGCCAGTTTTTCAAACCGAGTTTATTTTTATCCGAATTTCAATTAATATTGGTAGAATATCTACATTAATAACATGTAGATATACCAGCAATATCAATTTAAACCAGGATTAAAAATAAACTCGGTTTGAAAAACTGGCCCTAAGTTAAACAGTATTTTAACGTTTAAGATTTTTATAGTAACAAATATAGTGGAAAAAGTACTTTATGTGGAAAAATTTTATGCGAGGTGAGAACATTTTTAAAACCTTATTCTGAAAACCTATACTTACTCCAATTTTTTGCTTCTATTTTAAAGCACCTAAATTAGCGATTTCTTAACTTTTTTACAATAAGGGAAAAACGTAGAAAAATATGTTTTGGAAATTATGTTTTAAAAAACTTCTCATCCGGCTAAAAATTCATCCACGTAAAAATATAAATGATCAATATTTTTTACAATATACGGGCATGTTTTGCCGAACTAAGTCCTAAGTAAACTTAGTAAGATTTAGTCGTTTAGTAAGGGCCAGTTTTTCAAACCGGGTTTATTTTAATTCGGGTTTTAATTAACATTGCTAGCATACTTCTATATATTTATAATATAGATATACCGGCAATAATAATGTCAACCCAGATTAAAAAATTACCCGGTTTAAAAAACTGACCCTAATAGCATATCTACTATCTTCTATCTCTGTCCTTAATATTAGTAAACAACACTTCGATTCCACGAACCACGGAATGGTTAGCAGGCTAAATTCGGGAATCGAATTTCCGATTCCGCGTTCCGCATTCCAACGCATATATTATAGTTTATTAAATACAGTGAACTTGCTCACATATTCAACAATTATTGGCCATTTTACCGAGAAGAATTTAAAGGTCTAACCTTATAGCACAAAGTCTCAGGCCCTGGTCATTAAAAACATCAAGAGGCTTTAACCAGTGCTTAACGATCATCGACCGATTCACGAGGTTTTCTGAGGCTGTCCCGTTATCCAATGGAACCGCAGAGACGATAGCACATGCACTATCGCTGCACTGGATTTCACGCCACGGAGTACCGAAACGCATTACTTCGGATCAAGATCCGCAATTCGAATCATCGTTATTCCAATCGTTGATAAAAATGTTCGGAATAAAACACTTACATACCACGCCGTATCACCCGCAAACCAACGTTCTCGTAGAACGTTTACATCGTCAGCTGAAATCAGCACTTTTGTGTCACCAAGAGTCATGGTATGACGCATTACCAGCCGTTTTGCTCGGCTTAGTGGTATGACGCATTATCAGCGGTTTTGCTCGGCTTACGTGCTGCTTGGAAAGACGACATCCAGACGACCCCGGCTGAATTAGTGTACGGTGAGCTAATTCGTTTACCTGGTGAGTTACTCACTCCCAGTAACAAAACTTCACCTCATGACATCATTAACACATTAAAACGTCATTTCAATTCATTGGCACCGGCCGAAATGTCGCGTCACGGCAAGCATTCTGTTTTCTGTTTCAGGAACCTTAGTACTTGCAGCCACGTATCGGTACGGAATGACCAGGTTGGACCATCTTTCTCGCCGCCGTACGAAGGTCCATATCGTGTAATAACCCGACACGATAAATACTTCATCGTTGATTTTCGTGGACGACAAATCGCCATTTCTGTGGACAGATTAAAGCCGGTAGACGAGGCAAATTCAGTCGACACGACGACGATAATAACATACTCCCAGCCGAATAACACAGCAACCGAGACCGTAAAACACCGAGTCCGGTTTAATATTTAAAAATTTACGCGATTTAATAATTTTTTTTCACATAAAAGTTTTTTTTTACAAAGTAATAATTCACTACTTTATAATATTTATCCATTTAATTATTCATTTATTCATATCATTTGTAAATATTCCATTACTTTAATTATCGTGTATTAAATTAAAAAAAAAAAAAAAACAAAGGGAGTTCTGTAGCGTTGCTACTAGTTGACGCGATCGATAAAATTCGACAGTTTCCGTCGAAGATCGATTATTTCATTTTATCTATCTCTACCACATTGGTGGGGACAATGAGTAATAGACCGTAGAATTGTACACACGCATCCAGTCTTCTTACTTTACTGTATACTCACAATCGCTGTGTTATTTCCGTTTATTTAAATAAAACATTTGTTTAAATTAATTAGTTGGTTTTAATAATTTATATTATTATAATTATCACCTCAACCACTAAATGTATATATATATATTGAGACAAATCGCTTTTTGTCTTCGCGATTTTCACCAGCAGCCACCAGAATTCGCGGGTTAAACCCTGGTTTAGGCCGGCCTCTAACAAATTTTATTTTATGCTGGACAGAGCAGTGGGCTGGGGTTCTTGCAAAGCAAAGACCCGCACTTATTCAAACTCGGCAACGTATAAAAAAAGACTTATCAACTTACCTCACGGCTGATAATTTCTATGCTGCTTTCTTACAGCTGACTTACTTATTATTTCTAACTTAATTAATAATTATTTTATTGTATTAAATAATCCCACCAGTATATTAAAATAAGGATAGAATAAGGTGATGAGCAAAATAGGGAATTTATTAGGACAATGTGCAATTTTATTGCCAATTATAATAAACTCAATTACTTACAATAACGTTTCACGCAGAATACAATAGCAATGGTCCTGGCTGGAACGCAGGATACGCAGTAGTGGCCACGTGGACTAAATCCTTATTATACACTGATTTTATTATTTAATTTAGTTTTATTACCGCGAATATGTCGCCGGTAACGTATAATACTTTCAATGTACTTAAATTTAATTATAATTAATAACTAATAACAATACAAAAAATACTATTTTGCAAGTGAATTGCCAGGAAAATATGTGCGATTTACAAAATATAAAATACGTGAATATTGCAAATATAACAATTGATATTGAAATGATAGTAACGTCTGAACGTTAACGGATCCAGGATCGAAGTGAAGTTCAATCACCGTAGGGCCTTAGGGCTGAGTTTTTGGGCTCGCTCCCCACTTCCCCTCACGGTCATGCGTTGAGGTGATAATTAGTCATGTGACCATGGCACTATGACTCTAGCTTTAGTTGGTTTCAGACGGCAACGAGACGGGGAAAAATGGGAACCGCAAGGCTGAGGGAGATAATGACAATTCACATTGTCTCAAGATATATATATATATATATATATATATATATTGTAACATGAGGAAAATTCGACATCGACCCGTGGTTTGAAAATTATTTGAAATAATAAATAATTATCCGGTGAGCAAATTTTAGTGACCTCTAGCATCGAAAATTCCGACTTTGACCGAGCAAACGATCCAACGCATTGATTGTCGAGAGGGATCCGGGATAGACGCCGTACTGATCGGCCACGTTTATTTTTTATTTGAACAATTCGACTCTGAACAATTCTCGATTCCGACGTATGAACGATTTGAATTACGACATGTAAGATCAATCCGAGTTTGATCAACGAACAATAATTCGCGACAATTAATTACGACCGACAATAACCGATTAAGTGAACAAGTGAACAAGCCGAAGCTCGGCCCGAATCTGAACAAAGTGTACGAGTGCAATAATAAATAAATAAGTGCAGTGCGTACGTAATAATAATCAATTAAATAGTTAATTACGCGTAAAAATTATATGATCGTGCAAGTTAACGCGTTACCGAAATAAAATATTATTTTATATTTTATTTTATTTCAATCGAGTAATTCTGAGAATTACGGATTATCCGTGTCTCAGTCGTACCGCAGTCGAGTCTTACGTTTACAATACTCTGACGTCATTCGTCAAGTATTTTGTGTGAAAAATAAAATAAGTTTTATTTTACTTTCGTCAACCGACTGTGTATTTTTTGAGCAATGAACTGATTTGTTTTCCGATCAACTACGATCAATTTGTTTTGTTTATATCGAGTCAAGCCGACAACGGCATTTATAATTTTTTTTGTAACCGATAATTTTAATTGTGATACCGATCAATTTATTATTTTGTGTTTAATATACGACTAATTATTTTGTTTAATTCTGATCAATTATTTATCGTAGTCTTAAGTGCCTGACCTTTCCCCGATCCGCCACCCTGACTTGACATTTTTGATAATTGTTTATTTGGTGATTATAAAATCACCTGGCGCCCAACTTTAATAATATTGAACAAGGTTGCCAAAAATCGTAAGTGTATTCGGATTTCACTCCGGTAGATCCCCGGTGGTGAAAAACCCGTTACATATTTTGGCGCCCAACGTGGGGCACAAAAGGTCAGAAGGCACGGATCTACGTAAGATTACGATCGACAATTTTGAACGAACCGTTTACGACTCGACCCGTTAAATTGATCAACTTCGCCAAGATGTTCCATTCACCGCCAACGACTCGACCGACCAATGTGGACACGACATCGCAGAACAATCGATTCATGGAACAAATATCCACATTGACCGACCGTGTCAACCGAACAATCGAACAACGACTGATACCGACCAATCAGAACAATCGAACAACCGAAGAACGACCGATATCGATCACACCACCGCTGATTTTCCGAACCGGAACGACGCCACTTGCTTCACCGACACCGTCTAATCGAGAAAGATCGATCAGTACTTGCTTTGAGGCTATGCAAGAACATGCTAGCCTATCCGCTGAGAGAAGACGCCTAGAAGCCATTGAACGAGAGATGGCCCGACAAATCGAAGCCCTCCGTTCCCAGGAGGAAGCTGTCGCAGCTGCACGGCGCAAGCTGACAGCTCAAACACCGAGTTCGGTAGGATACGAATCCGGTTACGAATGGATCAACGACTTAGAATCGAAGCAGATACGCGAATTCCTGCTTACACTAAATGCTAGCGTTTCAGGAACCGAAGAATCTCGACGTGACCGACTATATCGTGCGCTACGAAGAAAGCGACACGCCGACACACCTTGGACAATCAACGACCAACCAGCAGCGATTACGACCGGGAACAATTATGAACAACGTCCACCGAACGAACCGAAGAACGAATCGATAAGAGAAGACACCGATTCTAGCAGTGGTTACTCATCGAGTGATTCAAAACGATCAACGACACCGACATCGAGTATTTCCTCGACACCGACATCGATAACACCTCCAGAAATGACACCGACAATACTGCCAAAATCGACACCGACTATATCGCCGATACCGACACCGACAACATCGCCAAATACGACATCGACAACATCGCAAACACCGATATCAAATCCATCGTCGAAATTAACATCGAATATACCGCCGAAAACGACATTGACATCGATTATATCGCCGACGACGACACCGACATCGAAAATGTCACCGAAATCGACTATACCGCCAAAATCGACACCGTATATATCGCCGAAACCGACAACATTACCGAAAACGACATCGACATCAATTATAACGCCGAAAACGACACCGACATCGAAAATATCGCCGACACCGAAATCGATTATATCGCCGAAACCGGCCCCGAGAAGCCGACGAGCCGATTTGAGACCGACAATCGAAATGAAGCGTCGTGGTAAGTGCTTCAATTGTCGACAAGCAGGTCATGGTCATCATGACTGCCCGAAACCACGCCGATCTGGATATTGCTGGTCCTGTGGTGCTGAAAACGGCCCAAACCCGACTTGCTGGACTTGCAACCGATACTGGTCAAGATCGAGGAATGACCAGGCCGAACAACGAATGCCGACCAACCGATTACCACCGAACGATAGACCGAACAACGACCGCCGATCCATCGACTACTACCGAACAAAGAACCGAACCGATCAAACGACCAACCGAACAAGCAAATCAGGTTACGAGGTTCAACCTGACGATCAAACCGGAAAACGACCACGAAGAACAACCACCGATCAACGCGAACAAATCGACCAAACACCTCGAAACCCCGTGTCAATGTCTGGGGGGAGGTTTTGTAACATGAGGAAAATTCGACATCGACCCGTGGTTTGAAAATTATTTGAAATAATAAATAATTATCCGGTGAGCAAATTTTAGTGACCTCTAGCATCGAAAATTCCGACTTTGACCGAGCAAACGATCCAACGCATTGATTGTCGAGAGGGATCCGGGATAGACGCCGTACTGATCGGCCACGTTTATTTTTTATTTGAACAATTCGACTCTGAACAATTCTCGATTCCGACGTATGAACGATTTGAATTACGACATGTAAGATCAATCCGAGTTTGATCAACGAACAATAATTCGCGACAATTAATTACGACCGACAATAACCGATTAAGTGAACAAGTGAACAAGCCGAAGCTCGGCCCGAATCTGAACAAAGTGTACGAGTGCAATAATAAATAAATAAGTGCAGTGCGTACGTAATAATAATCAATTAAATAGTTAATTACGCGTAAAAATTATATGATCGTGCAAGTTAACGCGTTACCGAAATAAAATATTATTTTATATTTTATTTTATTTCAATCGAGTAATTCTGAGAATTACGGATTATCCGTGTCTCAGTCGTACCGCAGTCGAGTCTTACGTTTACAATACTCTGACGTCATTCGTCAAGTATTTTGTGTGAAAAATAAAATAAGTTTTATTTTACTTTCGTCAACCGACTGTGTATTTTTTAAGCAATGAACTGATTTGTTTTCCGATCAACTACGATCAATTTGTTTTGTTTATATCGAGTCAAGCCGACAACGGCATTTATAATTTTTTTTGTAACCGATAATTTTAATTGTGATACCGATCAATTTATTATTTTGTGTTTAATATACGACTAATTATTTTGTTTAATTCTGATCAATTATTTATCGTAGTCTTAAGTGCCTGACCTTTCCCCGATCCGCCACCCTGACTTGACATTTTTGATAATTGTTTATTTGGTGATTATAAAATCACCTGGCGCCCAACTTTAATAATATTGAACAAGGTTGCCAAAAATCGTAAGTGTATTCGGATTTCACTCCGGTAGATCCCCGGTGGTGAAAAACCCGTTACAATATATATATATATATATATATATATATATATATATATATATTAAAAAAACAATTTAAAAAATTGAAAAAAAAATTTTTTTTCATACTTTAATGTTTTTGAATACTTTAAATACTTTTCAATCGCCCTTCTTATGAACATTTAACATCGCGAATAATTTTGAATCGTTTTTCTTAATTTTGGAGCCTACTTGACTCTAGGATTAGTTTCTCAATCCGAGATTTTAGGAATTTTTTTCTACCAAGTAGGTAGAATGTTTATATAATATGCAAAAAAGTTAAATTTATAAATCATCCGGATAACCTTGACACGGCAGTATTATCTTGAATACGTCACAAATGAATATAGCACTGGCTTGTCAAGTTTGTCCAGATGAATTATACCTAATAGACAGATTTTCAAATCATAAATTAAATAATAATTGTTTATGTTTATGTGCCACTCAGGTACGAGGTGATTATTTTGATTTGCATACTCGGTGTCCTTTTTTACCGATGAAATCTGTTTATTGGCTAATTCAACTGATAAAAAACAGATGTAGCATCTCATAAAATTCTTTTGAAAAAATGCATTGATATTTTAGAGAAAATTACCCGTTTCAAATTTATTTCTGTTTATTGATATATAAATTAAAATAACCATATCTCAATGAAATTTAAAAGACGGATTTTGATTTTAAAATCCTTATTTTATTGGAAAATATGCTTTTTATTTTCAAAATTAATTTAAGTTTTATTTGTTAAATTTGATAACCCTTGCGGTATTGACGAGACGGTAGAAACATGGTGAAAACATGGAGATTCTGCGGTGTTAACTCCCTTACAGTGTTACCACAGTGTATCGACGGAGTTTCGGCGGTGTTTTCATGGTAGAAAGGCGGCGTTCTGTGTGTAGTTACGAGACAAGGTTTCTCTTGTGTTTTTTGCGAGTTCAGTCGGTGTCTGCTTGGAGTTTTCGCGGTGTTTTTTTGGACTTGAGTCGGTGTCTTGCCAGTGTTTTCTTGGAGTTTTGTCAGTGGTTCCTTAGAGTTTCGTTGGGATTTCCACGGAGTTTTGACGGTGTATCGTTGGAGTTTTAGCGGCTTTGACACTCGGAGTTTCGTTGGGACTTTTGCGGAGTTTTGTCGGTGTTTTCTTGGTGATTTTTTTTTCTCTTGCTGGGTTGTTTGCCTAGCTGGCCTCAGGGTTATCCCGTACAGCCAATGGTTCTTGGTGATTTGATGGAGTTTTCACGATATTTAAATATCGCGGCATCTTCGCATTAAGTCGGAGAGGGGCAATAGGTGGCAGCACACGCTGCTCAACACGTCTTTAATATTATTATTATTATTATCATTACTATTATTATTATTATTTTATGTATTATCTTATATTATTTACTGTGTTTTTATTATTTGTTTAATTTCCTAGGTAAAAAGTGCGTCTAACTCAGTAAAATTTACTGAATTTTATAAACTGTTAAATGGATTTTACGAACGCTGGGATAAATAATTGCGCATTTATTTATTTGATTATATGATTACTATTATTATTTTGGTTGGTTGACGCATGCGCTTCAACGCAACAGTAGGCAGCAGTAAATTTATTTATAATAAATAAATTTACTGATTTTATAAATAAACCAATGCGAGATTTATCGGAAAAATTACATTAATAATAGGCTCTGAAATATGCGAATGGTCATTTAATGTCGGGAATGGGCAAATTACAATAAAACAAGTCATGCATCATGTTGGTGTTGATGAGAAAATTAACATGTGATAGGTATATTTCTCCATTGGTCGGAGTGAGAAAAATCACAAGATGGCGTCGGCCGAAGTGCCGGCGTGAGAAACACGTGCTGCCATGATCAGACGTGGATAATCACTTGTGAGAGCAAGGTGCGTTGCTTGATGCTGCCAAATATTTTTCTAAATTGAGACGCCATTTGGACTTGCTGAGATTTATAAATTGTATTGGCCATTTATAAAGTGTTCGGGACACTTAAAGATTAATATTGAGAATATTTGTGGCCTCAAGTATATTGATATATCGTTAATTGAGCACCAATGGAGCTTATACGAGTGTTGCATTACAACGACGACTGTAAGTACCTTTGTGCTAACTACATTGGCGTGTAATTTGTCCCGCGTTGGTGGCCATTCGTATATCTCTCACTTGTGAGTGAGAGAGAGAGCAGCGCTTATATTAACATTCCATATATATAGATATACTCGCGTACCTGTTTGTCCCGGCGATAAATTTTTATCCAAAACTTGGAAGTTATTTATTATTATTATATTATTAAATAATTATTGGTGACCGTTGATATGAGTTGACGGTAAATAATTAATGATATTTATAATTATTATTATCGTATTATTAAAATAATTATTGGTGAGCTATTACATGAGTGGACGGTAAATAGTTAATGATATTTACGATTATTATTATTATATTATTAAGTAATTATTGGTGACCGTTTATACGTCTTGACGGTAAATAATTAATAATATTCACATTTATTATTCATCATTTTGAATATTATTGGGAACGTTTTCTTTTAGTTGCGGTAGATATTTACAATTAATTAATTATTATCTGGGAAACATTTTGATTTAATACGATAATATTATTTGATAATTATTTTTTATATTATTTAGTTTTTTGCGGTAAATATCGACTCGTAGGTGAACTATTGTGTGATCAGTATTTATTATTTTGAGAAATATTTTACAATCATTTATATATCATCAGTGTTTTCTGTATTATTGTGCGTTGGATATTTTATTGTAGTATCAGTGAGCACTTATTTGCGTTAAATATTTATACTGGTAAATATAATTTGTGATCATTTCCAGAATATTTTGCGTCGACTATTTTACAATTATTGAAGTATTATTTATAAACACTGGTGATTATTTGCTGTAACTTTTTACGAGTATTATCAGCGAGTATTATTATTGGTGGTAAATAGTTACAATCGCTCAAAGGATCAAATTATATTGCGTATATATACTTATAAACTGTGGTTAAATAATATTTTAAAGTGCACCACATTATTATTTATAATTATTTGCTATCACGTGCGAGTGACATCAAATCTAGCATTTTTATAATTATTATTTTGCGCAATTGACCATTGGTTACTAATTTATTGTGAAGTGAACTATTATTATTTGAAACATTGTTTTGTTACACCCGCTGAAACATTGATATAATTAAAAATATATCGGGTTATTAAATGGCTACCAACCCGGGATTTATTTATTTATTCATTACACTATCTCTTTCTTGCTATCTTTTTCCAACACTTGAAACTGCTCTCTGATTTTATTATTTTCATTTTTCATTTTCATTTCTTTATTTCTTGTTGATTATATTTTGTTCGTGGGGGTACACGAACTGGCACCCAATTCGGTTATCTAACCCAGCCTGAGAAGAGCTGTGTGTCCAGTGGGGATCGTGGGCATCTCCAAGGGATATTTTTGGTTTTGTTTTATTATTTTTATATTCAGTTTTACCATCGGTGGGCCATAACGGCTATTCTGCACACACCACACTTCGCCTTGGGTTGTGACGAATAGAAGGAAACGTTATATGGCGCCCAACGTGGGCCAGGGAGCCATTAAATCATACAGGTTCGATTTTTTTGAAGTTTCGGGTTTAGGTGCGGAGATTGGGATCGCATCAAGAGAATTCGGGTCGTTGTTTCCGGATATTTAATTTTTTTGTTCGCGATAAATAATTCGTATTTATTTTCTTAATTTATCCTGTGTATTATTTATTTAAAATTCAAAATGGAGTCGTGGCGCGAAATTTGGGACACATCGAGCGCGTTACTGGCCAAATGCCACCGAATGCGTGGGGGAAACGATGATGATCCACCACAAGAGCGACAAAACGCAAGCCAGCAACCATCACACACACCACTGGCAGCCGAATTGTTGACAGCTGAACGTCATGCGGGTAGTGACACGGTGGGTCTGTATGATGAGGAACACGACAGCGAGAGTACATTACCATCATCTGAACTTACGTGGTTGATGGACCAACTACCATCGAAACTCAAAATGTTATTGGCCAGTTTTGGGTTGTCGACATTTGGGTCACCACAAGTCCTGCGAAATCGACTGAATCGTTACCACCAGAGGGCGCTGGGTGCTTTAAATATACGATGGAGCCCAGCAGTGGATGAGATACCGTCGGAATCCAACCCAATTCCAGAGTACGTGGACGTTGCGGCTCTTTGGGAATATTTACGCAGTCGGTGGCTGAATCACCATGGGTCAGACAATGTTATTCGTGACCGGGTAAGGCGATTAATGGACCGGGATGACGGTAGACGTTTTATGGAACCCATTGGTGGATGAGCAAATGAGCAAGCTTTATATAACTATGGTTTTGCAGCACACACGGGTACAAAGTTGTAAATTGCAAGCCTTGTACAAGACTTAAAAAAAGTTGTTTACATTATGTCGCACTTCGAGAATTAGACAAGAATATTAGAGATATCTTGTTCAAGGTGAATTTATGTAGTGCCTTGAGCTAATTTTCGTACCAGAAATTACTTGAATATACTAATGTATATCCTGCACTTTTATAAAAATAGTACGAGACTACTTTAAGATTGTCATATGTATGTCAATGTGTCACCCTGATTAAGAAAAATGATTTAATCAATGTTAACTGTATATCTATATGTTTTAATTTACCACCATTTAAATATAATGGAAACCTAAACATGCAAACCTTCTCAATAAGACAATTTATAGATAAATTGAGAAAAAATATCGATAGCCCGAACTGGGAATCGAACCCAGACCAATTTGGTATCGCGCCGAGTGCTCTACCAGTTGAGCTATCCGGCACTATACTATATTCCGTTCAATTTGATCTATAACTTATTGAGCCACACCGTCCATCGTACGGTATTACACCATTTAAATATAGTGGAAACCTAAACATATTAGTCGATTCAAATTGTTTTAAATCATTTTTCTTAATAAGGGCATCTTGGGAAAGTCCATGGTGTATCTGTAAAAAGATTCTTGACGTGATCAGTGCCTTGACCAGAAACTTCTGATAGGAATTGTTACATGGGTATTTGTCTTAACGACGCAACTTCAGAAAGCTCTCATTATAAAATTCTATTTATTTATAATGCACTGAGTGTTAATTAATGTCAAGAGCATACAATTTTCTAGTCCATTCCCTAATTATTATTTGGTTATTTATTTTTCATTTGTATTTGCCGCTTAAAGCGACAACTAAGTTACTAGTATTATTTTGGATGAGTTAGTGTCGGTCTACGCGTCGCTTGACGGCGCATACGACACACTCCCGCTCGCTCGCTGTGGCTCGCTCACGCTCTTCACTTGGCGGTTCTATGTGATAATACGTTGTTGTAACCAAAGTATTTTTCTATTGCCTATATTATAATATTTATAAATTAATTGATATTAAAGATTGTTAAGATGTTTATTAGAAGTTAATAAAGATTAGAATCAGTTAATATAATTAATGGTTTCAAAGTTTATTCAAAACCCGACAGGTTATTGGGCTTCAGTGCACGCTTCCACTGCGTACGTGGTTTATTTATTAAAAAAATTAAATTTTGTGGAAGTGATTTATCACAAGGTAAGAGTATTTATGAATATTATTTTAGAAAAGAAATTTCGAAAAATCAATATAAGAATATAAGACGTAATTAGAGATGAATAAAGCATGCATGCAAGAAAATATAAAACGCAATAAATACGTTTTAGTAGACGCTTAATTTAGACAACCTAAAAAGATTTGACAAATATTTATTTGTTTAATTAAATAAATTCATAGATTTCTAAAAATATTTTTAAGTATATTAGATAGTGACAAATAGATTTACATTAAGTAGATTGTCATTTGTTTTATGATGAAATCGCTGGCGAGGCCGGTAGACGCGAAAAATTCAAGATGTCGGCCAACAGCATCATAATTACAATAGTACACGAAAACCACGTGTATTACAATAGTACTTTTAGATTTCGATTTTTAAAAGATGTTTTAAATTAAATTTTAAATCTAATTATTTAATAAAAATAAATGTATTTGGACATGTCAATGATATTGATAAATAGAAAATACATATTAAAGCTATTTCGGTAACTTTGGCTATGCGACGCTTGTGTTCGGCATCAAGTAGCTTATAGTTTGTGAGGTTGTTTGTTTACATAATGTATCCCGAGTGTGTGCGTGATCAACCGCCTCCAACGTTGTTTTATTGCCGTGCGTAAAACTGTACGTTGGAATAGGTGTGCATACTCGAGGTGATGCTGTGGGAATGATCAATCTTGCGTTTCAAATTAAAGTGAATTGCTGTGCGTTTATTTTGATTTAGAAGCACGAAACAGAATCAATTATGAAAAGTATCGGGTACCAGACGAATAGAATTTTAGATTATTAATAATAAGAGATAGATGATAAAGTATTAATCAGATAATAAATTACTAATTAAATGTATAATTAATTAAATTTAAATTTTGTTTCATAAAATCCGAAATAGATGTCAGAGTCAGAAACAAAGGCTCCACTGGTTAATTATGACAGTGAGGAAAGTTTTGAGAGAATTGAAGATCCTGAAGATGTTGAACAAGTATAACGGTGGGCCCTGGCTACTGCGTGTCCAGATAGCCAAGAACCACAGTCAAATAAATTTCCCGAAATTCCTGATTTTACTTAAATTTACTACTATTAATTAGACTTATTTTATTCTAAAATTCTGGTTCCAAAAGACGGGAAATGCTCTCAGGAAGCAGGTACTCGTCCTGACCGGACACGCGGCTGAAAGAAAATTCTTATTCTACGTGACACTGGTGATAATTAAATTTAAGCAAGAGATCACAATAAATTTTATACTTTATTTAACCAATAATCCCAATTTACATACAAACTTCCCCTCGTTAGTTATTCTAAATTTATATATATGATCGACTAAAGAGAATTTGTTTAATAAGAACGCGCAATTTTATAGGGCGTGAAATGCGACAATTTTGTCGAATAATTTAAGATTTGGGTTTGCGTTGAAGAGAGAGAAAAATATAATCTATACTTGTAATTTGTTGAGAACTTATCAGAATCTTGATCTGCTTACTGACGTTGCTGGTCGACGATTCTTCTCGGCTTGGTCCTGGTAATGTCTGTGTCCAATAGGTTTCCTCTGGCTTCTGGGATCCGCGTCGGCAGGTTGTCGCACACGAAGAAAAACCACACCACTCACTTTATACACTTGGTTTTATTTAATTGATCAGATAGACGAACTTTAGATATAATATTAATTTGCTGTATCAAAGCAACACCACGTATCTCAATTAACAAGTTAAATTTTAATTCAAATAAACTATGAAAGACTCAAGCGGAAGGTTTCGTATCACTTCTAATAAGTTGAATAAATTTATTTTAATATATCAAAGACAAGTTCTAATAATTAATTACTTGAGCAGAAAGAATTGTGCGTCGGTGCGTCTTCGCTAACCGAACTCGAGTTAACTTCAACTAACTATATCTTATATACAATAATGGTCGGAAAAGAAATATATATAGTAGACAAATTTAGAGAGTGTCAAGTGGATAAGACCGATCAGTTACAGCTCTCGAACTTAAGTGTCGTCTTCTTGATCAATCGTCTTGGTTCAGTTCTCTGGGCCATCAACCTGCGTTGACCCCACCTAATTATGCGCAGGACTGATTTGCGGTCCTATGCTGCGCGAAATCATCCCCAAATTCTAACGCAGAGACTAGACTACTGCACTTGACTCTTAGAGCAAGAAGAGAGAGAGGGGGAGGAAATAAATGAAGCGAGAGAGCCACACTCTCACGTCTTAACTCGCTGCTGCACGGTTACACAAGATCCTGAAGATGTTGAACAAGATCCTGAAAATGTTGAACAAGATCCAACATTGCGGATTAAGATTGAGAAAACTGTGGACACGTTCCACAGTCTATCACAATTTCACAAGGGATTGATTCAACAAACAGATGGTATTATTCAAGAGTCATCAACAACAACTGTTGACAACAAAATTGTAAAGGTGTCACTCAAAGGGATGAACAACTTCTCAACCCCTGTCAAATCAAGCCAGTCAATAAGTAAGTAGTGACTATAGAATAATTTAGAAGCTGTAAACTAAAGTAGAAGATACACTCTAAGATGTATAAAAGTGTTTAAGAGTAGTTAGATGAGGCCTATTTAGATACATATAAAAGATGTATAGATGTTAAGAAAATCCCAGATACTAATTAAGATTATATGTTTACAGGTACAGACGATGGTATTAAAGATAAGACTGATAATACCAAGATTAAAATTACGAGTAACGAAAAGATGTTAATGCTTGGCAATAAGGATTTAGAAGACATGAAGAGGTTAATGTTGGATTCAAATAAGCAGAATAAAGAGATGTCAGCATCAATTGGAAGAGCAGCTAGAAAGCTCGAGGAAGTTTCTGACGCGATGTTAGATGCCTTAAAGGTGATGACAAAAGGGTACAGAGCAGAGTTAGATCGGGAAAAGACTAAAGCAGAAGCAGCTAAGGTAAAGAATTCACATACAATTCCTACTTTCCCAAATAAAACCAATTTAGAAGCTACAACTGGGAATAATATTATTGTTAGAGACTTGAACGTAATTAAAGATACATTATTATCAAATCAAAGTAAGATCAATGTTAGAAGAGAATACAAATTAACTCAAAAATCAAAATATAATATCTGGTTTGATTATTTAAAATCAGAACTTACTAGTTGTGATTTATTAGATGTAATAGATGAAAATAATAGTAATGATAATAATTTATCAAGTTCAATGAGTAACAAAAGAAAGTGTCTTGTTAGAGATATTATTATCAATCATTTAGATGAAGACTATCACAAGAGAATTCTTGATATTTCTGAACTCGTAGAAATTTTAAAAAGAATTAAAGAATGTAGAAAAGAACAGATAAACCTTACGTCAAGTTCTGTTAGAAAAAGATTGTATTCAATTAAGATGAAAAAGAATGAGAAAGTTAATGATTTTTGTGAAAGATTTGACCAGATCATTAGAGAATATGAATCTTGCGGAGATGGGGAACAATTAACTGAGCAAGAAATTAGATCTGCATTTTATCAAGCTATATCCCCAATTAATTCCCCAATTAATGTCCGCAGATTTTATTAAGAGATCTCATTCAAAAGAGATGACATTAAACGAAATGAAATCTTTTATTCTACAGTTAGAAGCAGAGAAGAAGACCAGCGACGTAGAAGACAAAATCAAAGCACAGATAGCAAAATTTGATGGCAAGAAGAATTGCTTTTGATGTGCTAAGCCTGGACACAGAATTGAAGAGTGTTCATTACCAAAAGATGTGTGGTTCTGCTACTACTGTCAGGAGATAAGATCTCACAAGGGTTCGGAGTGTAAGGACGGCAGACTTAAAAGTAAGGTTATAAATAATAATAATATCAAATCTAGAGGTAAATTAGATAGACAGGGAATTAATAGAGTTAAAAATAATGTGAATTCTGAGCCATATAAGAATGATAGACGTTATAAGAATTACAATAAAAATAATCATTACTCAGCTCAAAATGCACCCAAACGGGATAGTGGTAGTGCAAAAAGAGTGACCGATGGAAAACAAGGTAAGAGACTATTAAATGAAGGTTTAATAGATGAGATTAAATTTATTGCTGATTCAGGAGCAACAGATCACATAGTAAAGAATCGATTGATACTAAGTAACTTTGAAAAATGTGAAAATAAAGTAATTAAGAGTGCTAATAAGAATTAATCGGCTGACATTTTAATAGATGGAAAAGGTGATCTTTTGCTCTACACGAATCAAGATAACAAGATAATTAAATTATCCAATGTTATTAGCGCTAAAGATGTATCAGATAATTTATTATCATTAAGAAAATTAGTAGATAAAGGATTTAAGATTTATTTAGATGATAAGATTTTGCGAGTATTCAGTGAAAATTTAGAAGAAATAATACTAGAGGGAATATATGAAAAACCCAACTGGATCTTAAACTTCAAAGTTAAGAATTACATTGACGATGAAAACAAATTAGATTGGGAATACAACGCTTATTGTTGTAAAGTTGTAATGATTCAAGAAGATGATACCAACGAATCTGAAGTAGATTTGTAAAGGAAGGAGGGAGATGCAGAAAACGAAGAGGTCAAGGATTCCTCAATTAGGAGGGAGGAAGAAGTTACAACATCTCCAGAAATAGAACAACATCCTGAAAATACAAATGATGACATGTTCAATTGGGATTCTAGTTTAATAACTAGAAATACAATTAAGTTAGATGACATTGAGAGCATTAAGAATTTAGAAGAGTTATTCACATCAAATCCATCAGAACAAGGAACAACAGAGTCAGGCAAAATAAATGAAGCTATGTTATGGCATGTAAGACTTGGTCATGCTTCATTGAATTATCTCAAGAAATTACAGAAAGTATACAGCAAATTAGAGAAAGTCAAATGTGATGATTCAATTTTAGACTGTGAAATATGTATTATGTCAAAGATGCAAAAATTACCATTTAAAGAAGTTAGAAAACGAGCATCAAGACCATTACAAATAATACATACAGACACGATGGGTCCGATAAAACCAACTTCACACCCAGGACACAAAAGATTTATTAATGTGTACATGGATGATGACTCCAGATTAGCTAGAGCATATGCAGTAAAGACTAAAGATGAATCAGGGAAAACATTAGGAAAGTTTCTCATATCTACAAGAAATTTACTTGGTAAAGATGAAAAAGTATGCTACGTTAGATCGGATCAAGGAACAGAGTTCACTGGTGGAAAATTTCTAGATGTTTTAAGAAAAGAAAAGATAGAATTAGAATTAACACCGCCTTATACCCCTGAACACAATGGAGTCTCTGAAAGATTCAACGCTACGTTGCAGAGAAAAGTCAGAACCTATATGCTGGATTCTGGTTTACCCAAGAGTATGTGGGAGTTAGCAGTAGATGCAGCTGTTCACTCATACAATCGAACACCACATAAATCTATAGATTATAATGTACCATTGATGAAATTTAATAAGAATGAAAATTGTCATTTCGACAAAATTAAAAGGTTTGGATGTATTGGATATATTAGAATTCCAAAACTAGAGCACAAGTTCAGTGAGAGAGCAATCAAAGCAGTCATGGTGGGATATAAACCCACAGGATACTTGTTATGGCATCCAAGTACTGGAAAATTTCTAGAGTCACGACATGTTAGATTCAATGAAAAATTAGTGTATAAAGATGTATATAAGAATAAACAGACAGAAGAAATTGAAGATGAAATTAGCTGGAAGTCAGATGAAAATGTACCAAATAATCTAGAAGACAAAATCAACGTAGAAAAGGAGAAACCGGAACAAAGAAAAAGAGGAAGACCACGTAAGAATCCACTAGAAGCTAAAAACTTAAATGAAAAGAAGTTTTCATCAGAAGAAGGCAGACCATGTACTAGAGGTGAGATCAAAAGAAAGTTAGAATCTGAAAAGGACAAAAATAGAAAACTGATTGAAGATATAAGCTTTGCAAAAAGTGCCAATGTGTCTGGAGATCAATCTAATAAGGATGAACAAGAACTAATAAGGTGTTTAATTACTTCCTTAAACAAAGAACCAATCAACTATGATGAGGCAAGCAAATCAAGCGAAAGATGTCAATGGATGAGGGCCATCAAGGATGAACTGGAATCAATAACTAAAAATGACGTCTGGGAACTCGTAGATTTGAAAGAAGCAAGTAAAACTGAAAGAAAACTAAATATCATTGATTCAAGATGGGTATTTAAAAAAAAAGTAGAAGTAAATAAAGATGTACTTTATAAAGCACGACTAGT
This sequence comes from Microplitis mediator, assembly GCF_029852145.1. Taxonomy (NCBI): domain Eukaryota; kingdom Metazoa; phylum Arthropoda; class Insecta; order Hymenoptera; family Braconidae; genus Microplitis; species Microplitis mediator. Next base: position 15,225,608 of record NC_079975.1, on the reverse strand, counting down.
ATGTAGAGGGTTTAAAGATGAGAATGATTATGATTTAAAAGATACATATTCGCCAGTATCTAGACTATCACTCATACGATCATTACTTTCAATAGTAAATAAATATGATCTAGAAATCTGTCAAAATGATGTGAAAACGGGATTTCTTTATGGAAATTTAGATGAAGAAATTTACATGAAGATTCCAGAAGGCCTAGACGTAGATGAAAAGACAAAGCAAACAAAGATACTCAAATTAAAGAAATCCTTGTATGGATTAAAAGTAAGTCCTAAGAAATGGAATATCAAATTCAATCAAGTGGTAAAAGAAATTGGTCTCGAGAATGATTTACATGAACCATGTTTGTATACTTGGAGGAAAAATGGAATCGTAGCTGTATTGCTAATTTCTGTAGATAATATTTTAGCTGCTAGCAATGACCAAACGAAATTCGATGAAATTGGAAACCACTTATGCAAGAATTTTGAGATGAAAGTTCTTGGTGAACCCAAGAAATTTCTTGGAATTGAGATAGAAAGAAATAGAGAAGAGAAATACATTGTATTAAATCAAAGTAGTTATATTGAAAGCATTTTAGATAGATTTAAGATGACTGACTGTGTTAAATTAGAGGATAAACTAATTGGATCTGGTGTAGGTGATGGTAATTTTAACAACTAAAAATTATACACTTTTTTATGAAAATAAAGTAACTGTTTATTTACACTTTTTACATGTAATTATTATTAAAAATAATTATTGATAGCGAATTCAACGATTATACACGCGAGAGCGAATGCAACGCAATAAGCACGTATAAAAGCAACACGTGGTAGTTTGCGGTTAAACTCACGGAAATTACTTTAAGTAATTTATTAGTAGCGGATGACAATTTATCTATATCCAATAAATAGCAGCCTTGATATACTGACTAAGTATTGAATATAATTCAGCACAAGATTTAGTTTAATAACTCAAGAAAGCGTTTAGAAAACAAAGCGGTTTTAGAACACGAGGTGAACTTTTGAAGAGCACGTTGTGAATTAATGAGGAAACGTTGTAAAGTGAAAGCTCACAACGGTTTCTTTATGACGTCAGAGCGGTAGACCAATAAGAAAATTAATAGCCGACGCTGACGAAATTTCAGCCAATAGCGAAAATCCACGTAGCTCGTTGAGATCTTGAGCCAATGAGTGCGTTTCATGTCGCAACTCTTTTATTCAAAGTTGGAACTAATTATTCAAATGATGGAATTCTCTCATTGGCCAAGATCTCGCGCGTTTATTCAAATGGCGATAGTGCTGCCGACCTATTGGTGAGGCTCGGCGTTCTCAAGTGGTAGCGAATTGGGTCTTGACTGAACAGACTGCAATCCTCAGAACACCCCAATGGTTACTAGACAAGCCGAAAATAGAAGTAAAAGAAGAAAATTGGAAGAGTTAGAATCATCTGAACATGAACAGTCATCGATCACCAGAAAAGCTCCATACAGAGAGGCAATTAGAAGTCTTATGTACCTAGCAAATGGAACTAGACCAGACATTTCCTTTGCTGTACATTACTTAGCTAGAAAACAACTAAGTGCTACCGAAGATGACTGGAAAGATGTCAAAAGAATTTTGAGATATTTTAAAGGTACAGTAAATTTAAACCTAAAATATACAGGTAACTCAGATGAATTAGAAGCTTTCTCAGATGCTAGTTTTACAGATAATGATGACTCCACGTCATCAGGAGGATACATTATTAGACTTTTTGGTGACGTAATTGCCTGGAGAATCCACAAACAAAATTACGTTACATTGTCAACTTGTCAAGCAGAATATTTGGCAATGAGTGATTCTTGTCAAGAGATAATATCTCTAGATAATGCAATTAGATTTGTGATTGGAAAGACATTGTTTCCTACAACTATTTGGTGTGATAACAAGTCAGCAGACGACTGCACTAAGAAAGATGAAAGTCATAAACTTGAGATGTTCGATAATAGTGTAAATGAAATTAGATTAGAACTACTAGGACGAGAGAAAACGAGTAATAGAAAGCACATGGCAAAAACCCATGGTGATTTCATTAAACAATGTGTTAATGAAAATAGAATAAGAGTTTGCTGGATTTCTACAAAAGAAAATCTGGTTGATATACTAACTAAACCATTACCTGCAGAACCGTTTAGATATTTAAGAGATAAACTATTAGATTAAACAATAAGAAGTATATTAGAAGTTATTTAGAATTAATTCTAATTATTTTTCACTATGTTGCAGAAAAACCCACTGACAAAAAGAAGTAGCGCAATGGAAGCTGGACGTAAGAAAATGGAGGGAGTGTCAAGAGCATACAATTTTCTAGTCCATTTCCTAATTATTATTTGGTTATTTATTTTTCATTTGTATTTGCCGCTTAAAGCGACAACTAAGTTACTAGTATTATTTTGGATGAGTTAGTGTCGGTCTTCGCGTCGCTTGACGGCGCATACGACACACTCTCCCGCTCGCTCGCTGTGGCTCGCTCACGCTCTTCACTTGGCGGTTCTATGTGATAATACGTTGTTGTAACCAAAGTATTTTTCTATTGCCTATATTATAATATTTATAAATTAATTGATATTAAAGATCGTTAAGATGTTTATTAGAAGTTAATAAAGATTAGAATCAGTTAATATAATTAATGGTTTCAAAGTTTATTCAAAACCCGACAATTAACAACTATTTATAGTTATGAATTAAACAATCTATTATGATTTTTTGATAGATTTATGGGAAATCGTGAATAAGTAAAATACATATATATATATATATATATATATATATATATATATATATATATATATATATGTCGGAAAGTCATTACAACCTTGGGCGTTATCCCGAGTATTGGTCTCAATACTAATATCTCTTATTTTTATTTAAAATATGAACGAATATTAATTATGCAACACAATGATTTAATATTAAAAGTATTGTTCATAAATAACGATACTTAGACAAGTAAAAGAATAAACATAGTATCGCACAAATATCAAAATACACTAAATACTAATTAATGCAATAATTGATTACGCAGGGAATTATAATAATTGCAATACACGACAGTCCAATAATATTCAAATAAAACCTAATCGAATAATTTACAAATACTACGGTAAAATAGGCTCGAGAACGAATCCACGGTCGACAGGAAAACTTGTACTCGCACAACGAATGCTCAATCAGAACTAACTGACTCAACTAGTACCAAACTCTGTACTTTTCGTTAAAAACCTTTTTGTCAAAATATTCAAAGAAGGACAACCGTCTCATATTATCTTACTATCTTGTCCTCTGTGTCTTACTATACCCATCCTGTGACCGTGGCTACGTTTGGTGAACAGATGTCACAGCGAGCCTAAGCCTCCCGTAATAAACATAATCTGCTTAAGTTGTAAACAACTAGAACTTAAATTTTATTATTTAATTGTTACTATAAAAACTAGTCTCGACTGTTGGAAATTTCCCGTCCTATTGGAAAACCCCGTTTTATTCTTTCATCTCCGACATATATATATATATTCACAAACATAATTTTTTCATATTGTCTCATAACAATTAACAATTTTGGATTTAAGTATACCTGGTAATAAAATTACAATTCAATACAATTCAATACAATAAGGTTGTAGTCAAAAGGATCGTGGTGTGTAATTTGACTACTCCCAAAAAGACTGCGTGCATCGCTTCTACCACGACTCCTTTATTTATATTAAATAATGGTAAAGCTATTAAAGGAGAAATACCTTTGATTTCATGTTTTTTCACTTCATTTTCGAAAGCATATTTCATATCCGCTCATATTTCACTATCAGTTCGTAATTGGCCAAAACTTTGTTCAACTGGATAAACAAATTTTCCCGGCCTTAAACTTTTACCTTTTGCATAGCAGTATAGACAACCGAAATAACCATTGAACCGAGTCATGCAGGTAACATCTCATCTAGCAGGAGAATCTAAGCTGCTGGTAATAACAACGAACATTGAGGTTACTTCATCGCTGGCGGTTAGTTTCCACGTGATTCCGGCTTTAAAGAGTTTTCGCATTTCAATAACAAATGGTTGCAACAAACTATTCATTGAAGTGTGATGATCGTCAACGTATATTCCTGCAAGAAGTAGATATTTTTTCACATGTGAGGTGGTAGTTCGTTAATTTCAACGAAAACCGGCCATGCGCTTGCTGCAGACGATTTTGCCACATTACAACCATCAGTATTGAAAGTAAATGAAAAATTGTACCAATGTTCTAAAAACTTTCTAGGTTTACATAATTCTTGATATTTTTGACCATCGTATATATCCTCAATCGCGGAAGCGTTTTTTTTTTCTTCCAAATCTATTCTTGAAATGATCAACAATGTTAGGCTTTTCAAACAGTTGTTAGATTTCAGAAGTTAAACCAATATATAAAAAATAACCCAGTTTAGTTTCTTTTTGTTTTGGGCCACATATTTGACAAGAACACTGACGTTTTCATTCCTTTGTTTTCTTATTTTTTGGACCCAAATAGTCATTACACGCTTTACAATAATAATGTCGAGAATTTTCAAAATTTTTGCGACCCAACATTTTCCACAAAGAGGCTTTATCAGTCGGCATTAAACTAGTGGCATGAGACAAATTGATCCACCGGAATATATCTAGCATGGCCTCGTAAGTCATATGGTGTTTCAATGAAAGTCCGAGAACTGAGAGCAACTGATCTTTTATAGTGATATTTTTATTTGATATTAATGGAAGATTTGAAGCGAAGTCATTATTTACATTAATAAACGGAGCATCACCATCATCATCATTATTATTATCATCCTCATCATCATCATCATCATCATGACCAACGACAGAGTATCCTCCATCATTATCATTATCATTGCCAGCGTCAGCAACTATGAAATTTCCATCATTACTATCGTCTTCATCATCATTGCTATCATGTTCATCATCATCATAATCATCGTCGTTATCATTATCGTCTTTGTCATCATCATTATCATCATCATCATAATCACCATGAATTTCAAACGAGACATTATTATGACGATGATCAATACCGATGTCAGCATTGTTATTACTATTAGTATGATTGGAATCATTAATTTTTGCAACAAAACCGCCCCCGTCACATTGATAGAAATTTTTTATTTCTTGATTATTTGTATTTCTTGATTATTTGATTAAAACAGAAATCATGATTAATAAAATGAGAAAAAGTGTTTTTAATTAGTATGAAAAATTATGTCAATCGTAATATCATAATTAGACAAATAATAATAAATTTTTTTTAGACATACTTGCTCTTCAAAAAAATTACTGGGAACAGAACGTAACCGTTTGTCGTAAGGCAAAGTTTGTTGAAAAAGTTTAAGCTTAGACATATTTCTTCTGTACATAGAAGTTCGACATTTTCCTGGAGGTTGACGATTATTCATTATCAATTTTAAATATCGATCAGAATACCAATGAAACTAAAAAGATGAAATTTTTATAATTCTACAGTGGAATATTGTGAAACTTTGGATAATTATTATTAGTATATGTCAAGTATATAGTTTAAATATATAGATGTCTCGCAATAATTATTTAATCCGGATTTAAAAAAATCAAATCAAGAAACTAACCCTAAAGCCGAATCTGGTTTATATACCATCATTTTTTATTTCCAACGGAATTGAAAAACAAATTTTTGACGAGAGTTTTGTCTACAAATATTTAACTTCTTCAAGTAGACAGAAATGATCACTTTGAAATGTTATTAATTTTTATGAAAACATTCAACTTTCTTCGATAACTTTTGTAGTTTTAAAATACAAAAAAGTAAGTTTTCAAATTTTAGGTTACATGATAATTATCAGGCTGTTTATATGGTTTGAAAAATAAAATAACAAATAGAGGTTATACTCTTAATTCTTTGTAATTTAAAAATGTAATTTACTCACTTATTGTTGTAGCAATATGGTTAGAATAAATTTTTAGTAATTATAAAATTTCTTTAATCGATACCTCTATAAAACCAAACGAAAAAGTTTTACCGGATGAATATTAAACAATTCGCATCAAGCGGCAAAATTTACAACTATACACAAATGGATGGATAATTTTTGTCGTTATAAGTTAACAATATATACAGGTATATAAGAAGGAAAACCCTTGTAAATAGATATTAAATGACGTCTCAACATGTTTTTTTATGATTACTTTAATAAATTGTTCAAATTATTTAATATTAATGCGTTAAATCTTTGTTTTTCTCACATTTTTTAAAGTATTTATTATTCAAAAAAACAGAGATTAAAAAAAAGAGAATTCTACTTAAATGTACATGTAGATTTAATTAATTTGAACAAGTGGATTTTCTTTTATTCTATTTATATTATACAACTTTACGATCATAACTTGACGTTAACTTCCGAAAAGAATGGCTGCTCTATTTAACAAAAAAAAATTTTCGCGCTAAAAGAATATGCGCAGTAACTTAGCACGTGTATACATGTGTTATGTCCGACTTCGGAAACTTTTCAAAACTCATGTTGAACAATCCTGAGGAATCGATATTCCATTTTCTCATAAGAAAAACCAGGATAGATTCAATTGTGCGGTACAAAAACGTCACAACAGATTTCTTTCTTTCTGTCTTACATTCCTTTATTTTTTGTTCCCCACGTACTGTCCACTGCAATTACTCTAATGCGTAGTAACACCCATAATTAACTTGACTTATATCAAGATCCGTCAACGGGACATCTCGCACTATGCAAGACATTGACGGCATTATGACGCTCCAGAACCTCTCTATGCACGGACAACCCCTTAAAACTTCTCCACCTAAAATATCTCTATCGTAAAATAAAACTATCCTTAAAATTATTTACTCCGGAACATCTCTACTCAGAACAAGTCTCCTCGAGTTAAACTCTACGCCGAAACTTTTCTATTCAATGACATGACTATCCAAAATATCACTATCCATTATCGACTTAGACAAACTATAACCGGTAAAAAAGTAAACACGATTGTTACCATGTGTCGACTCACAAAAAGATAATATGTTAAAGATAATAATGGATCTCACTGGAATTATCTTTTTAATTTATAACATGACGAATAATTCAAATTTTCAAAGATTTATTATTATTTGTAGTGATAAAATTTAGTTAGTTAAATTTAAATTTAATTAGTTATGAATATAAAGTAATTTAAAACTACGAATCAGATGTATTTAGCTTAATACGATTTCAAAATTAATTTAAAACAAATAAATAATTAAATAAAAATTTTGGTACTTTAAAAACAGATTTTCATAATTATGATCAAGTTTTTGTCTTGATAAATTTATTATTATTGTTACTCACATCGTGTAAAAAAGTATAAAAAAAAAATAATAATTGTTAGTGACAAGTAACTACGAATTAAACTGAAATTTTTAATTATGTGAACATTTTTTTTTATTTATAAATTACAAATCAAACTGGTACACACATCATATACAAAGTTAGAAAAAAAAAAAAAACGTCAGTGACGAGTAACTGCAAATTAAATTTCATTAAAAATTAAAATTAATTACGATAAGTATAATTCATAACATGACGACCAGTATAAATTTTAAAGGATTTATTATTACTGATAATAATAAAAAATAAAAAGTAAGTCAATTTTAATTTTTAATTAGTTAAGAATTTTATTTATGTTGTAAACTACAAATCGAATGTATACAAAATTATTTGACTCCAAAATTTGAAAAAAAATGAAATAATTTTAGCCCTTAACATTTCGATATTAATAATCATACTTAACGAATCGTATATAAAGATTTATAATCATGACTGCTACACGCATGACTTACAAAATATAAAAAAAAAAAAACAAAAATTGTCAGTGAAGAGTAACTGCACATTAAACTTTATTAAAAATTAAAATTGTTACGATTCGATCGTATCATTCATCATCTGTATGTATTTTTAATTAGCTAGAAATTTTATGTAGTTTGTAAACTACAAGCCGAATATATTTGAAGTTATTCGACTTCAAAATTAAAAAGAAAAAATTTTGCACTCAACAATTACATTTCAATAATCTTACTTAACAAATTGTATGTATTGATTTATAATCATGACTGCTACACGCATGGCATAGAAAATATTTAAAGAAAAATAAAAAATTGTCAGTGACAAGTAACTGCTAATTAAACTTAATTAAAAATTAAAATTGATACGTTTTGATCTTATTATTCATCATATGTATGTAAATTAAACTCAGAAACCACAATAAGTTTAATTTATAACATAATGACTAGTAAAAATTTTAAAGGATTTATTATTACCCGGGCGGTTTTTAATCACCCTGGAAACAGCCTGGAAACACTACTGTGGAATCAGGGTGGGTACACCGAGTAACCACCGTGGAAGTACGTAGTAAAATGAAAAAAAAACCCACTGTGCAACCACTGTAGATCCACCGTGATTCCAGGGTGTTTCCAGCGTGATTCAAAACCGTCAGGGTACTGATAATAATAAAAAAAAAAAAAAAATCAATTTTAATTTTTAATTAGTTAAGAATTTTATGTATCTCGTAAACTAAAAATGGAATATATTTAAAGTTATTTGACTTCAAAATTAGAAAGAAAAAATTTTGCACTCAACAATTACATTTCAATAATCTTACTTAACTAATCGTATGTATTGATTTATAATCATGACTGCTACACGCATGGCATACAAAATATTAAATAAAAAAAAAAAATTTGTCAGTGACAAGTAACTGCTAATTATATGTTACGTCCAGACTATTTTCGTTTGTTTATATATTATTTAATCTTATTTTATTTTATTTAAATCTTACATTTTATGTTTTACTTAACGTTTTGGTTGACATTAGGAAACTTGTTCGAACACCTAATCTATATTTTAATATAATATTGGGTGAAAAGGAATTTTAATCCTCACCCAGGGTCAGGGTGGCTGCTGACGCACTTTCTTATCGCCAGCACACTCTAAATAAGACCTAAAGTAAATAAGACATATCTATAATGAGTTTTTGAATGTTTTCCAAATTGAAAAAACATTTAAAAGCAAATTATGATGTTTGGACAAGTGAGTAGCTAAACAAACAAGCAAAAAGGTTTCCATTAAGATAATAAAACCATTTAAAATAGAAAGCGACACAAACAAGAAAATTATAAAAGAACAAAATTTAAATACTAAATAATAATAATTCAAATGAAAATTTATCAGTTAACCAAACGTGTAAAACATAAAAAAATAGAAAAAAGGAATATAAAATGATCATAGGCAATAAGAATAATCAATTAATTCATTAAGAGGCAATTAAACCATAAATTATATATTCTACAAAATGATGTAGTTTATAAAAATTATCGTTTATAAATAATATAGTTCATAAGACCCACAGAATGATATAGCTTATGAACATAATGTAGTTTATAAAATTATCATTTATAAATAATATAGGGATATAGTTAACAATAATATGAGAATAACAAAAAGAAAAAAAAATTAAAAAATAATTTATCCAATAAGGTCAAAGGGCGGGTTGTGGAGGACCCATGTAGAGGGGGTCCGAAGCAACTACGTCAGTGGGAAAAACAATGTGGAAGGGATAGTGCGGCCCCGAAACAATGGGTTTCCGGAAGGAAGTGGAAAAAGTTGGATGGACACGACAGAGCGTAGGCGTGGAAATTCCCCCAAATTTACGGAATTGGGTCCACCCAAAAAAAAAATCGCTATATCTAGGCGGATTTTACTTGTACTCGCTCTCTCGTGTCCTGACCAGCCTAGTGTAAAGTTCAACTGTAGAAAAAGAATAAGTGTCGAGCAATATAAAATCGCGAGTGAAAACAGCAGAATAAATAAGTACTACATAAGTAAACCAGCGTACTACATAAAAAAACTCAGGTACGATTTTTTTTAATTAAATACCATTAACTATCGTTTTTTTTCTTTTGAAAATAAATTAGAGTCGGCTGAGTAACCACCTAATGATCTTTACAAAATTGCTCGACAAAAATATTTTATTCGCATTTAAAAAAATAACTAAACTCAAATCAATTGATAATCCGTTAAAGTACATCGTCTCCGATTTACTTCAAATTGTTTTCTTTTTTTAATTTCGCCATACTATTTTAAAAAATCATCTTGCGCTAGTTAAATTACAATTTAATTTGAATTACATAGAACTGCAATTTAGAATCTTAATTACTTTTTACTCTCTAAATTTTAATCAGTTAACCGTTATCTTTGGATTATATTAGAAAGGATATTCGAATTTTGTTTCTTACGATCAAGATTTAATGTTATAAGAAACACAATCTCCAAACCTCAAAATTTTGTAATTAAGTTGGCAATATAATTAAGAATTAATATTTTTAGCATCGTGTTATTAATTTAGAAATAAACCTATCCTCTTTAATATAAGGTCTCTGGGGTTCCCGGTCTATAGGCTTCGGCTTGGGCCAAATACCCATAAAACATTTATTTATGTCAATTTATGACATAACATATACTTAATTAAAAATTAAAATTGATACGTTTCGATCTTATTATTCATCATATGTATGTAAATTAAACTTAGAAACCACAATAAGTTTAATTAATAACATGACGATCAGTATCAATTTTAAAGGGTTTATTTTTATTACTAATAACTCAAAAATAATAAGTTAATCAATTTTAATTTTTAATTAGTTAAGCATTTTATGTAGTTTGTAAACTACAAACCGAATATATTAAAAGTTATACGACTTCAAAATTAAAAAAATAAAATAATTTTAGCCCTTAACATTTTGATTTTAATAATCATACTTAACTAATTGTATACAAAGAGTGATTATTCTCATCATAGTATTTAAATTGCAGATTATAAAAAATGTTCAGTACTTTTTATAGATGCAATCTAACTATACTGTCGGAGGTTACCTTACACACTGGACATTCATATTTTAATGTCGGACGTGTTCTGCGATTGTGGACCATTCTCAGTTCAACTTCAGCTTTGCAATAAGTGCAGATACATACATGCCCGCATGTCGAATAGGCTGATGTCGGCCTATTTGATTGGCAAATAACGCAAGGTGTTTTACCCTCTTCAGCAGGAACGTCTCCAAAATTTCTTGTCCTTAATTCAGTACTATCAACAGGTTCATCGCTATCAGGCTCTGATAAGAGCTCAATTTCTCCAGCTGAATAGAAAAAAAAAATTAATTGTAAGTATTAACAATTTTCTTTTTGCAAATAAAATCATTATATTTACGATATTTGAAATTGACGTCATTACCATAATATATCATCTCATCGTCAGGCGATGAAGTATGTAGAGTTGAATCATTTCTGACGTTTACAGCAGTGAAATCTACATGAGAACTATTTCTGTCGAGTAGTCCGTCGACTGAACCTATAATAATAATAAATAAAATAATTTTCAGTTTGTACAAAAAAAATTTTTTTAAATTGAATCGAGATTTGATGAATATACAAATAGTACCAATTAGGCGCCCGTTAACAGTAGTACACCCAGAAGGCCCGGGAATTGGGGACTCAGTCCTCCGTCGTACACGTCGAGATGTTTCATTACTTGTCGTTATTAAACTTGGTGAATTAGATTCTGGTACACGATGATTTAAATTTTCTAGGTCATCTTCACCATTATTACGTAAAATTTCCGCTGGATGAGCTTCAATCTCGGGATCTTGAAGATCTGCTGAACTGGGAAATTGTCAGGGAAATTAAATAAAATTCATTAATTTCACACACAATGTGATTATTTCAATGTATAAAAAAAATTTCAATTTTTACAGCCTTATTATGAAATTTGAAATATACAAAAACTAATTAAACATGGTACTTAAGTTAGCCGATGAATAATAATTTTTGTAATTTTTTTGAAAACGACAAATTAAAAAAAAATCTTCCAAAAAAACGCACCTAGAGTTTTTTTTTAATTTTTTTAATAATAAAATTTTTGAAAAAATAACTCAAAAATAGTTAATTGTTTGGTAACTTTAGGATCATTAATTGAGCAGTGAAAAAAAAACTAATTTCTAATTAGGAATATGGCCTTTCAAATAATTATCACTTTTATATTTCAAATAATACTTTAAAATTAATCGACTTATGGACAATTAAGAAACAATTATTGATACAAAATAAAATAGAATATATTGTGATTGTAATTGTCATGACATTTATGACTTGGAAATTTAATGAAATGAAGAATAAAGTGTATAAATAAGTTATTTTATGATATTTTTTTTTATTTTTCCCTTCCGGGAAAATTTATGTTTTATGTTTCTGACTGATTTTAATTATTAATAACTTCAAACAATTTGCGTTAAATTTCGAGGAAAATCTTTAACAATATAATTGCAAATTGTACTAGAAACATATTTACCTTCTAGTTCTTAAGGAGTTTTGAAGACTTCTTATTCGCAGATCTTGTCTGAGTTGAGTAGCTCTGCGGGTACGTTGTAAATCAATATCTCTGTCAAGTCTAGTGTTAGTTATTTCAGCGTCCGTGATTATGTCAGAAATGCCTTCTAAAATTAATGAAATGATATATTTTAACGGTAAAAAAAACCCTTGTTTACGACCAAAAGAAATGCTCTTACTCAAAAATTTAAACAGCGTTGAATGCTCGCCTCCCAACCGTGCAATCAAGTGACGATTAAAAGCCTCAGATATATTGTTGGTCCTCCATGGAGAATCCCATACAGATATAATTTCAGCTAGTGGTTGCCAAAAAGTTTCTAAATATCTGAAGAAAAGAATCATATTTGGGTATTGTGCTTCAAAAGTTCGTATAGTGTCGCCAATAAGTTTAATGCCATCAGCAATCATTTCTTGTGGTAGAAGAAGAAGAGTCCACGTTTCTCTTAAGACCAAATCGTTGTGAAAATTTAATAATCATATAAAAAAAATTATAATAATTCATTTTAATGGTTTAAATTTCATACTATAATTACAGAAAATATTTTGATGAAGTTTTTGTTATATGGCGTGCCAAATGCCAAAAGGGCGTATTACAGCAGTTAGATAGGGTTCCATGCCAAAAGGGCGTATAAAAAATTTTTTTTTTGCCATTCTTTTGAGAATCGCTCGAAACGTAAAGATCTGCAGAAAAAAAATTTTTGACGTACTAACGTCAAAAGGGCGTATCTGAAGATATACGCCCTTTTGGCTTTGGAAATTTTTTTTTTATTTTGAGGCTTAGAACATGTTTACAAAACGATTGGCACAAAAAAAAAAATTATACGCCCTTTTGGTTCTTCAAAGCCAAAAGGGCGTACAACTTTTATACGCTCTTTTGGCATTTGGCACGCGATATATCATGACAAATCGTGTTTAATTGATATAAGGTTCAGAGAATTCGATAATGAAAATTGTTTTAATAGCTGTACTTACACGTACAAAGTGGAACCAGCACCCGCGAATCTTAATTCGAGGAAACACTTGCTTGGCCGACGTAATTATTGCCTGCTCGAAGTCACATACTAAAGTCCGTAAATTTTCTTGAAAGCCACGTACTTCTGCTACTAAATACTCCCAAATAGCTATGTACATTGCCGCTGTCTTGCGGCTGCAAAGTACGTATAATACAGGAATACCCTAAAGATATAGTTGTACGATTAAAATAAAACAATGAATAAAAGTCATCAGAAAATATTGTCATCTAATACGTACAATAGTATATTACATACCTAGGCCAGTAAAACAAGAAAAGTCTCAGAGCACATGTAATTGTTGGCCGAGGCGAAGCCGAGGCTGACAAACATGTGGTCTGAGGCTTTCTTTTTTACTGGCCAAGGTGCGTATACTATTTTTCTGCTCGACGAAGCCGGAAAGTTGCAACTTCGTTTAGGGCAGCGGCCAGAAAGTTGCCACTTTCCGGCCGGAGGGCAGAAAAATCCATTCTTCTAGTGTGGATGACAAGTAATTGTGTTAGCCTAGGAGCTCGTGGGACTGACTACAAAAAAAATTTTTTTAATTTTATGTATAGTTAATTTAAAAAATGATAGTTACACGGAAAAAAATTGCCTGTAGCTGCAACAGGAGGCAGTCATGTTGCAGCAACAGGATTAATACTGTTGTTGCGACTTAATAGTAAAATATAGTTACACAGTGAAAAATTTTGCGTCAAAAAACTTAGTGTTAAAAATTTTTGTGTTACATATTTAACACTTTTATGTGTACATTTAACATTTATTCTGTTAAATCAACACAAAACGTGTTAAATATTTAACACAAAATTTTTCAACACTAAGTTTTTCGACGCAATGCCGAAAAATTTTTTACTGGGTAACTATATTTTAATATTGAGTCGAAACAATAGTATTAATCCTGTTGCTGTAACAAGAAATTTTTTTCCGTGTACAAGGAAGAAGTTGTTTTTCTACATTAACTTCTTTTAACATATGTACTCACTCTAAATGTGCCATCAATGTGCAACTCATTAGTTACACTAAGTCGATTAATCATATCATTTGACCCAAATATAAATCCTAAAGATCCATCAGTACCTGTGACAACCCCTTGATAAATATTACTGATAGGTGCATAGGCATCTAGAAAAAGTCCTAATTCTCCTACGGTACGCGGTATTGCGGGTATATGAAGTCTTCGTTCCCGATTAATATGTCGCCTAGCCGCTTCAGGTCGCATGTCGATTCTTGCTGCATTCGGAACTCTATGACATTAGTATATTTGTTATATATACTTAAGTATATTTGTATTTTAAGTACTCGTAAAATACTAAATACCAATTAAAATCTCTAATAATATCTTTTTTTATTCATCTCTTATTTAATTTATTAGTTTCTAAATTGTTTATTAAATTTTTTTATTTTAATAGTATAATAGATATAAAAGTATACAAAATATCTAAAGAATTATTTGTAATATAATTTCTATTTTCTTTTTATTTTCTATTTACTCACTCACGAAAAACAGCATTCACCACGTCATTTGGAAAGTCGTGATTAATTAATGCTCTACGACGCAGTTCTTGAATTATGGGTTCACGTTCACCAATCGTGGGCCGTGGATGGTTATGATTTCCTTTCTCTAGAATTTGCCCATCATCATAACACCATAGTTTTGCATAACATTTATCATGTGTAGTTCTCGATGCACATATGTATCGCCTGACAAACCCATTATGACGACCATGACGATGATAATTAAATCCGTTGTATTCTAATCTGAATGTACCTACTCGTTGTCCTGGCACTTCCATCATCTAAAAAAAAATGTATTGTTGTTTCAACAAATACTTATAAAAATTTATTATTTAATAATGAGTGTGAATGTAGCTGACATCAAACAAATTTAAAATTGTAAATAAATAGAGTAAATATAAAAAAAAAAAATATTTATAAAAAATGCAGTTATTAATTTTTAAATTTTTTATATGCGCGTTTTTTTTAAATTAAATTTTATTAATTATTTATGATATTTATTAATAATTTTTAATTTATCTGATGTCTGCTACATTCACACTCATTATTTAATAATATAATTTTAAAAATTACAAAAACTCTGGTACAATAACTTGCACGATAATGTTGACTGTAATAAACTCCCGTGTAAATATTTCGAGATTTTTCGAAGTCTCTACTCGAAGTTAAATATTGAATATAGCAGTAGAGTAGATCCTTCAGTATCTACACCTAATGCGATTGTCAACTGAAATGAGTCTATTCTTTATTACTATACATACAGTGACCATCTTATACATTAAGTATAGTGGGGGATGAAACAAATCACGATCGTGTAAAATTTTGGCGCGAACTCATTGTTACAACGCCGATCGACTGTGGCTTTATTCTTTACTCTTTACTTGGCTGCTAAGCGTCTATCAGCGTTGTGAATTTTTGTGTAAGATTCAAATTAATTAAGTAAGTACTAAAAATAGTATTTAATGGACTAAATCTATTATAAAATTAAAAGTCGCAGACATTTGACAAATATATTGTTTTTTTATACAAATTACTTTATATTAAAATAATCTTTAATATGAACACAAAGATTTTTAAGTCCTTCGCATGAATTTAAAAATAATTTTTTTTTATATATTAATGTTTAATTTATTAGTTAAGAATTATAAAAATTGTCAGCTTGATTTCATTGTCATAATCTATTTATAATAGAAATCGTAGAATTTATAAAAAAATTCAATTTAATTTTATTAACAGGTGATGAATGTGCCAGCAGGCCAACAAGCTGGCCTCTTGAGGCTGGAATACCACGGCTATCTTTATAATCGAGATGGTCATTATGATGGATACATTCAACGATACGTCTGTGTCTTAAGTGATACTCTTCAACGGTGTAATGCAAAATTATGGCGTTATTATGATGGAGAAATTGTCACTTTCGGCATCCATAATCACGGACAACCACAAGCTCATCAGTCATTAATCAATCCAATCGATGCTGAAAATGTAGTCAATGAAGAGTAAGTTGACAAAAAAAATTTTCAATAAAAGTACATTTGTGAAATCTTTCTCTCTCTCTCTCTCTCTCTCTCTCTCTCTCTCTCTCTCTCTCTCTCTCATTCTTTATTTTTCTTTTCTTATTGCGCGTGGATTCGTTTTTGTTTGTTAATTTATTATTTCATTCCTTTTGTGTTTCACTTTAAATATCATCGGTCGGTAAGCTTCAATTCAGGTTTTTTTTATCCTCAAGTACATTTTTGTTTTTTCATTTGTACCTGTTTTAAAGTGAGTTGTGTATTCTGTGAACCCCCGCATAACGTGACCAAACTATTACTCAAAATTAAAATTTTATTCAACAGAACTGAAGTACCACGTCAAAGGGCTCATCGTCGAAGAGTTTTACATTTACCAACCATTCCCCGTAGAGTACAACAATTAGGACCCATACTCGATGACTATACGCCTATTAATGATATTTATCATGGTGTAATAACAGGTACTGATGGATCAGTAGGATTTATTTTTGGATCAAATCAAATCTTTCAGAATCTCAATAATGCTAACGAGCTTCATATAGATGGGACTTATATGGTACGAACGTAAATTAATAGTAACTTAAATAAAAACTTAAATTAAAAATAATATTAATATTTATTGTAGTGAAGATAAGTATAGTCCGATTAATTGATAATCTATCAAATTTAAATTTGTTTTATTATTAGCCGGTTCCACGGACTCCAAGGATGGCACAACTGCTCATCATTCATATCAGACGAATTGATGTGGTACGTGAATAATAAACAAGAACGTTTTCTGATAATTTCTCTCAATTTTTCTATTTAAATATTAATATAATTACTTGTTTAGGGTATTCCTGTGCTGTATGTTCTTTGCAGCCATAGGACCATACCTATGTACATTGCAATGTGGGAGTATTTACTTACTGAAACACCTGGATTACGTGATAATTCACGAACTTTGGTATGCGACTTTGAGCAGGCGTTAATTTCATCAGCAAGACAAATATTTCCGTGGATTCGTATTCGTGGATGTTGGGTGAATTTTGCACGTGTAAGTATGTTCTCCGTTAATTTTTTAACTAACTGGTGAATTTAAATCGTACTTTTAACATTGAAACATCCTTATCCTATAAAATTTATCTAAGTTGTTTTGATACTGCATTTTCAGGCCATTACTCGCAAATGGAGATCTTTACGTCTTCCACGTTTTCACAACGATTTGGTATTAAGAGAAACGTGGGCTCTTGCTCTTTTGCCTCAAGAAATGATAACGGATGGCATTCAGCTTATTGGTGATACTATACGAACTTTTGAAGGTGAATTCGAAAATATGGCTGTCTTCTTTAGATATTTACAACGATTTTGGCAACCACTTGCCCATGTTGCGTCAGTGAATAGTGCTCCTTGGAGAACAAACAATTTATCGGAGAATTTTCATCATCACTTGGTTGCACGTTTCGGTAATGAGCATCCTACATTATTCAACTTCTTGGGTATGAGCACATTTTTTTAATTTATCATTATAAAAAATATTTTGTTCATTATTGTGTTTTAATAAATATTTGTAAAAATTTTACAGGCACGATTTCAGACATTATCAATGGCATGAATTCACGCTGGGACAGGCTCAACCTCGGTATTGACGTTCAGTATCCACGACGAGCTTCTCAACGACGACAGGATCTAAGAATCAGAGATCTGCAAGATTCTCTAAGAACTGGAAGGTAAAAAAAAAATTATTAAATATGTACAAACCTGTATAAACATTTAATTAAATTATTAAGTGTTTTTAAACCTATATAAAGAAAACAAGCATCAAAATTTTCATTTGTTGACTAAGATTTTAAAAACTTTATAAATAGAAATTAAATTTTTATATTGTTCAAATTAATTACAGATGTACATTACGTTCATTTTTAACAACTGCAGTTGATAGCGGAATTCATCACTATATGATTAGTGCTTTAAGTCGAGAGCAATGTAAGTTTCATTATTGAAAACAACACAAATTAATTTTCGTATAATTTTTTTTTTCTCTAATTTTAAAATATTTATTTTTCTTCTGTAGATAAAAATGACAATCACACACAGCAAGATGCTCCCCGGTTCCAAGATTTGCAGGATCCGGAATTTGTCGTTGAATCTCCAACTACGCAATTGATACCAACAGAAGAAAGAAGTCACGAAAGAGCCAATAGAGTATCTGAAGCAGGTGGAACTCATCAGCCACGTGGTCGCAGTCACATTCGTGGAAGTGGTAGAAGTAGAGGAAGAGGAAGAGGCAGAGGAAGAGGAAGAGTTCTCGAGGGTGATAACGCTGTGTCAAATATCATTGTAATTAATAGTTCCGATTCAGAGTCCGGTATATATTATTTTTAATGAAAACTTTAGATTATGACTTATTATTGACTTGATTGTGTTATAATGCGCATTTTGAACTTTAGAAAATCGCAATTCATCGAGTAGAACAACTACAAGTAACGAATCATCTCGACGAGTCCGACGAAGAACCGATTCCCCAGCTCCTGGACCTTCTGGATGTACTACTGTAAACGGCCGTTTAAGTGGTACTATTTGTATATTCTTCAAATCTATATTCAATTTTTAAGAAATTTTTTGGTACAAACTAAAAATTATTTTTTTTTACTATTGTTGTAGATCCAGTCGATCAATTACCTGATATGCCATCCTCAGAAACTACGTGGGTAAATAGTAGAGATAATTCGATTCAACGACAAAGTTTATGGCCTGGAGATAATATATTTTATGGTAATAAAGTGTATTCTGACTGCCTGCAAGTACAAAAGTTTGGAGGGAAACTTACATTTCACAATGACTTTTGATAATTTTTTTTATTCTTACCTCAAATAATGGCATGCATTTTTTTAAACAGTTGGTGAGTTAGATGTTGTATCGGAACCAGAAACTGATGAACATTTCAATAATTCTGAACTGAGTACAAGAAATTTTGGAGACGTTCCTGCTGAAGAGGGTAAAACACCTTGCGTTATTTGCCAATCAAATATGCCGACATCGACCTATTCAACCTGCGGACATGTTTGTATCTGCAGTTATTGCAAAGCTGAAGTTGAACTGAGAATGGTACACAATCGCAGAACACGTCCGACATTGAAATATGAATGCCCATTGTGTAAGGCAACGTCCGACAGCATAATTAGATTATATCTATAAATGACACTGGAAATTTTTTATAATCTACATTTTGATAACTATAATTAAAATTATAAATCTATCAATACGATAAGTTCAGTAAGATTATTAAAATGTGATTAAGAGCTAAAATTTTTAAATTTTTTAAATTTTGAAGTCGTATAACTTTAAATATATTCGGTTTGTAGTTTACAAACTACATAAAATTCTTAACTAATTAAAAATTAAAATTGATTAACTTATTTTTTTTAAGTTAACTAATAATTAATTATCAGTAATTATTAATCCTTTAAAATTGATACCGATCATCATGTTATAAATTAAACTTATTGTGGTTTCTAAGCTTAATTTACATACATATGATGAATAATAAGGTCGAAACGTATCAATTTTAATTTTTAATTAAGTTTAATTTGCAGTTACTTGTCACTGACAATTTTTTTTTTTTATATAATATTTTGTATGCCATGTGTGTAGCAGTCATGATTATAAATCAATACAAACGATTAGTTAAGTAAGATTATTGAAATGTAATTGTTGAGTGCAAAATTTTTTCTTTTCAATTTTGAAGTCGAATAACTTCAAATATATTCGGCTTGTAGTTTACAAACTACATAAAATTTCTAGCTAATTGAAAATTAAAATTGACTGCCCGATGAAAAAAGATTTTATACAATTGTATAAAATTATATATAAATTGGATAGAAAAAATGGCCCGATCCGATTGTATACAATCTGTATAAAAATTGTATACAATTCTATACAAATTACATACAATTCTATATAATTACATCCAAATGTATAATTGTAATTATATAGAATTGAATATAATTATATAGAATTATATACAATTTTTATACAGATTCTATACAATTGGATCGGGCCATTTTTTCTATCCAATTTATATATGATTCATATATAATGCATATATAATTTCATACAATTGTACAAAATCTTTTTTCATCGGGTGACTTTTATTTTTTATTATTACTAATAATAATAAGTAGTTCAACATTGATACTGGTTATCATGTGATCAATTAAGTTTCTTGTGGTTTCTATTTAATTTACATACAGATTATGAATGATACGATCGAATCGTAACAATTTTAATTGTTAATAAAGTTTAATGTGCAGTTACTCTTCACTGACAATTTTTTTTTTTTTTTATATTTTGTAAGTCATGCGTGTAGCAGTCATGATTATAAATCTTTATATACGATTCGTTAAGTATGATTATTAATATCGAAATGTTAAGGGCTAAAATTATTTCATTTTTTTTTCAAATTTTGGAGTCGAATAATTTTGTATACATTCGATTTGTAGTTTACAACATAAATAAAATTCTTAACTAATTAAAAATTAAAATTGATTTACTTTTTATTTTTTATTATTATCAGTAATAATAAATCCTTTAAAATTTATACTGGTCGTCATGTTCTAAATTTAACTTATCGTGATCAATTTTAATTTTTAATGAAATTTAATTTG
This sequence comes from Microplitis mediator, assembly GCF_029852145.1. Lineage (NCBI taxonomy): Eukaryota > Metazoa > Arthropoda > Insecta > Hymenoptera > Braconidae > Microplitis > Microplitis mediator. The sequence continues at coordinate 15,204,474 of NC_079975.1, read as the reverse complement.
CAGTTACTCGTCACTGACGTTTTTTTTTTTTTTCTAACTTTGTATATGATGTATGTACCAGTTTGATTTGTAATTTATAAATAAAAAAAAATGTTCACATAATTAAAAATTTCAGTTTAATTCGTAGTTACTTGTCACTAACAATCATTTTATTTTTTTTTTATACTTTTTTACACGATGTGAGTAACAATAATAATAAATTTATCAAGACAAAAACTCGATTATAATTATGAAAATCTGTTTTTAAAGTACCAACATTTTTATTTAATTATTTATTTGTTTTAAATTAATTTTGAAATCGTATTAAGCTAAATACATCTGATTCGTAGTTTTAAATTACTTTATATTCATAACTAATTGAACTTTAATTTAACTAACTAAATTTTATCACTACAAATAATAATAAATCTTTGAAAATTTGAATTGTTCGTCATGTTATAAATTAAAAAGATAATTCCAGTGAGATCCATTATTATCTTTAACATTTTATCTTTTTGTGAGTCGACACATGGTAACAATCGTGTTTTCTTTTTTACCGGTTATAGTTTGTCTAAGTCGATAATGGATAGTGATATTTTGGATAGTCATGTCATTGAATAGAAAAGTTTCGGCGTAGAGTTTAACTCGAGGAGACTTGTTCTGAGTAGAGATGTTCCGGAGTAAATAATTTTAAGGATAGTTTTATTTTACGATAGAGATATTTTAGGTGGAGAAGTTTTAAGGAGTTGTCCGTGCATAGAGAGGTTCTGGAGCGACTTGTCATAATGCCACATTGACAATTCCCTCTTCCCGGACTCGGGCCCCCATGGTTGCAACGTAAAAATTTTTCAAGAGCAAAATCACTCTACCGAGCACCGACTTGCTTTTCGGTTTGTAGCCGAGTTACCCCTCAGCAAAAAGTCAATTATTAGGTACAGCAGTATCCTCAATCTCTCAAATTTTCAATAAAAAAAAAATAAAACCGATCATCATCGCTTTTATATCACAGTCAAAGAATAAATATATACATCTATATATTTAAAAAAAAGTATATAAGGAAAAAAATAAAGAAATTATCATTGCTAAAAAAAATTATAGCGCAAACGCAAATTAATACATTGGTCAAAATGAATAAAAATTCGCATCGCGAAAGAAAATTAAAGTTGATAAAAGTTAACAGTGTTATTGGTTGTGAGTGAATAGCTCCGAGCTCAATTATAATTTTGAGTGTAATTATATCCAGTTTACTACTATTATAAAAATAAAACAATACATGTGTAAAATTAAAAAATATCATTCTTTAAAAGAGTATCAACTCTATTTCTTATAAGGAAAATTAAAGGAGTATTATTCCCATAAAACATAAAATTAAAAACATAGAAAACCAAAAATCTCAGTGTATATTAAAAGTGTAGTAAATGTTCAAAAATAAAGATACGATCCTTTAAAGAGTATCATCCCTATTTTCTATCAAGAAAAATAAAGGCATTTTATCTTTACTAAAGATTAAAATTTAAAAGTAAAATAAAAAAGAAAAATCAAAGTGAAACAAATTTTTGTGTTTGATTAATTAAAATAAGTTAGTTAGTATTAACATCCTACCCTCACACGAAGACCGGATCGTACGAGAGAGACAGCAGCCAATTCGAGGGTCTACAGCTGGAGAACACATTCAAGGGTCCAGAGATTTACCGCGAAGAAATATCCCAGCAAAAAGTAATCATAGGAAAATATCAGCGCAAAGGTAAGAAATTCATAAGTGGCTATTTTATCTTTCTCGACTCAATAATCAAATTTCAATCAGCCTCAAATTTAAGCGGAAAAAGGGGAAGCTATAATTTAACATATAACGTTCACTACTATTTCACACTACCCACGGCGGAGTGTGGTTAGTGTCAAATAGGCGTTATGGCCCACCGATGGTGAAACTGAAACTAAAAATAATAAAACAGAAAAAAACAAAACCAAAAATGTCCTGTGGAGATGCCCACGATCCCACTGGACACGCAGCTCTTCTCAGGCTGGGTTAGAAATCCGAATTGGGCGCCAGTTCGTATACACCACGAACAAAATAACAAATGAACAATAAAATAAGAAAATGAAATGAAAATGAAATAATAAAATAAAACAGAGAGCAGTTTTCAGGTATTGGAAAAGGAAAGCAAGAAAGAGATAGTTGCAATAAATAAATAATAATAATATTTAATTAAATCCCGGGTTGGTAGCCATTTAACCCGATATATTTTAATTTATAATTATTCAGCGGTATATAAATAATAAAACAATAATAATAAAAAAATAATATTCACTTCACAATATAAATTCTTGTGTGACCAATAGTCACATACTCAAAACAATAATTAATAAACAAATGTTTCTTTGGCTGTCACTCGCACGTGATAAATAATAAATATAAAGAATTAATTATAATACTTTTTATGCGCACAATATAAATTATATCACACTATTAATTGTGGAATACGCAGAAATTCAGGAATACTTTGATTATTTAACGCAAATTTAGTATCAGAACCACTGGTGATATTTAGATAATTGTAAAATACTGTTCAAAATGCTAAATACTAAGCAAATAATAAGGTACATATGGGTAGATATTTACCGCAAAATAATAAATAATACAAATGATAATTACCGCATTAACTCAGAAATGTTTCCAGATAAAAATTGATTAATTGTAAATATCTACCGCAACTAAAATAAAACGTTCCCAATAATACTCAAAATTATAACTAATAAATGTAAATATTTTTAATATTTACCGCCAAAACATATGGACACTCCCTAATAATTAATCCATCAATACAATAATAATTATTAGGTTTCCGAGTTTTGGATAAGTTTCCGCTGGGACAAACAAGTACGCAAGTATATATATGTATTGGAATCTACTATAAGTATTGCTCTTTCTCTCACTCCCACGTGAGAGATATACAAATGGCCACCAACGCGGGAACAAATTACACGCCAATGTATATAGCACAAAGGTACTTACAGTCTCCGTTGTAATATAAAATGCGTACAGGTTCCATTGGTCTCAATTATTAAATTGGCAATAATTACTGCAACAACTCGAATCAAATGCGATTGCCAAGTGTCCCATACACTCTATAAATTTCAATAATTGCCAAATGGCGTCCCAACAAAGAAATATTTTACGGCAACAGCAACACACCTTGCTCTTACAACTGCTTATCCACGTCTGGCCATGGCAGCACGTGAGTCCCATGCCGGCACCTCGGCCGGCGCCATCTTATAATGGTTTCTCTTTCCAACCAATGGAGCTTTATCTCTGTCGCATGTTAATGTACTCATCGACACCAACATGATGCATGAGTTGTTTTGTATGTAATTTGTCCATTCCCGACATTAAATGACCATTCGCATATTTCAGGGCCAATTAATAATATAATATTATAAACAAATATTCCCTCATTTTATTTATAAGACCCGTAAATTTATTTTAAATAAATAAACAAATTTACGGCGGCCAACTGTTGCGTTGACGCGCATGCGTCAACCAACCAAAATAATAATAATAATAATCAAATAATTAAATAAATAAATGCGCAATTATCCATCCCAGCGTATATAAAATCCATTTTACCGTTTATAAAATTCAGTAAATTTTACTGAGTTGAACGCAATTTGTATCTAGTAAATAAATTAAATAATAATCATACAGTAAATAAAATAAGATAATACATAAAATAATAATAATAATAGTAACGACAATAATAATAATATATGAGACGTGTTGAGCAGCGTGTGCTGCTATCTGCTGCCTCATCCGACCTAATGCGAAGATGCCGCGATATCTAAATATCGTGACACCCCCCCACCAGGCCGGTCTTAGCCCTCTGCAAGACCTTTGGCCGAGACAACAGCAGTCTTCGCATCCATTGGCGTGTTTCAAACAAACTCAACATTCCACTTACCTTCTCGTTCCTGCTACCATTGGGAATTAGGTGAATGAGGAATAGGTATGAATGTGTATAAATGAGTTATGCATGATTAATGAAACAGTGGCGCTTTAATAATAATAAAATTAACACGTCGAGGGTGTACAATGATCCAGTTTTCCCCGTTCGTGGCCGCCTACCAATGAGAACACATCAACGAACAAAATATCCAGAATAAATTAAAAGAAATATATCAACATAGAAGAACGAAAAATAAATAAAATACTAATAAATGTAGTTTCCCGCCCAGTGGTTAGTTTAACCCGTATCGACGGATCACCTCCGGGTCCCAAATAAACTTGAGGACACGCGGTAAATCTCACAGCTGCTGTAAACCCGTGCGGCCGCTACTGCTGAAATAAAGACAATCGTTTAAAATTACTCACACCGGTTCTTTAACCTAATATGTCCAGAGTAAGCAATAGTAAAATAGCAAAAGCAGTAGAAAGATTTACAGAAAATAGAGTTCTCATGCGACCATCAAATGGGTTAGACCCAGCCCCGGGGTCATTAAACTCCTCTGGTGATCGATGAACTGCTGCAACCACCTTGTTCCTCTGTCGGTTGAGGGGTTACCACGCTATGAGAACCGTCACCCTCTATTGACGGCCCGCATTGGCGTTTATTGACAGTATAGATCGCGGTGGGCACTGGCAAGTCACTGCAGTCTCGCCCATAGTCCCACATCTTGGACATACATCCCTGTGCGGCTCCCGGCAATCATAACTGAGATGTTGCAATGACCCACAATTAAAGCAGAATCTCGGCCTGCGGAACGGTGGTGCACGTGGATTCATATTTCCCGGGCCTCGGGACGTCGACGGATTCACTGGAGCGTTTCCACCAGGTACCATTGGTGGAATTTGCGGTGTATTGGGCCTCACCGGTGGCCTGTTCGGTCCTGACGGCTTATCAGGCTTGCCTGCATTTCCCACTGGAGCCAATTCTGAGTCAGAAACTTGCCTGTCACGTTTCTTGGACTTCTTGAACTTCGTTGACTTGGTCTTTCCCACTGGTGGTGTTTGTTTCTCAGACCCACTAGATTCATGATCATCAACCGCGTGCATCAACCCTCGATGCTCCCGTGGTTGTTTTGGTCCGTAAGCATATGAACATTCCTTTACATATGTCTCTTCCCTTGATGGTGGTGCTCGACGGTTCCTTGCCGCACGCCATCTTTCCTCTAGACGAGTCGCTTCGTGCAGTAATGAGGAATATGTCTCAAATTTACCTGCTGGACAATGATCCCAAAACTCCGGTCGCAGGCCTTGGCACGCTCGACGTACTTGTCGAGATTCGTCTGGTGGGTGACGTAGTCGAGAATATAAACTCTGTAAACAGATCAAATAATTTCGAGCTGATTCCTTTTCCCCTTGGTTTCGTGCCCGAATATCTGCTTTGATCTCCCGCTGGCGCCTTCCACTAGTAAACCACGTGCGAAACTCGTCTTTGAACTGCTCCCATCGCGTCCACCGTTCAAAGTTTGCTGAACACCACGTTGCAGCAACACCGGTAAACACTTCTGGCAGGACTGCCAACCGATCTTCATGTCGTATGCCCGCACTGCGCATTAACACGGACAGTCGCCGCAGGAATTCATCTCCTGTCATTGAGCCATCCCCAGCGAATGACAGCTTCCAATTACGCGCGATTGCCCCATAATCGCGATCCCGGCCATGGGATCTTGACCTTGAACGTCGGTCGGCCCTCTGGCTGCCATATGAATCATTTGAAGACCATGATGGACTACCGCTGGAGTCAGAGTCATCTCCATGGTCCGATGGTCTCCCATGATGTTGTTGACAAGTTGCCCCATGGCCCCGATTTGCCGTTGGTGGCCAATGTACATGCACATTTGACGCCGTGGTAGTGCATGCTGGTGGTATCATACTCATTTGAGGCCCACACGCATTCACCGTTTGCGTGGTGGCCCTCAAGTTACCCATTTGCCCCGCTGCCGTATGGATGGCGCTTAAATACGACGGTATGGACGCAGCTACACAGCTGCGAATTGGTGACGACGCCCGAAATGGATCCAGCGGACGTAATGTGTTTGCTGCTGACGTGCCAGCGGTCACATTCGACAACATGGCCGTAATTCGGGTCTCAAACACCCGTAACACCTCTACGACATCCCGATGGGTCGCAAATGCATCCATTGGGGCTTGCTGCTGCACCCCTGAAGCGACAGATACTGTTGGAGTACTAGTGACCGGCACACTTGACTCCCCAGTCGTTGCAGAGACCCCGGTATGAATTCCCATGGATTGCAATCGGTCCATAATGGCCAAATCGTCCCGTTCACGACCAACAGCTGACTCCCGCATCAGCTCATCCACCATTGGGTCCCACAAGACGTCTTTACCGTCATCACGGTCCATTAAACGTCTGACCCGATCACGAATGACACTGTCTGTCCCATGGTGATTCAACCACCGACTGCGTAAATACTCTCGCAAAGCCGCGACATCCACGTACTCTGGGATAGTATCAGATCCTGACGGAATTTCATCTACGGCTGGGCTCCATCGGACATTGAGGGCACCCAGCGCCCTCTGGTGGTATCGATTTAATCGATTCCGAAGAACCAGTGGGGACCCAAATGTTGATAACCCAAAGCTGGCCAACAACATTTTAAGTTTTGATGGTGGTTGATCCAGCAACCACGTAAGCTCAGTCGGTGGTAATGTACTATCACTACCGTGCTCCTCGTCGTGACCCTCGTTGTCCTCTAGTGTCAACGTGTCATTGGGCCCATGATGACCTGCGGCTCGCAATTCATCACCCAATGGTATGGTGGTTGGGGGCTGACTCGAGTTTGACTGCCCGCTTGGCGGGTCATCATTATCGCCTCCACGCATTCGTTGGCATGCCGCCAATAACGCACTCGATTCGTCCCAAATTTCGCGCCACGACTCCATTTTAAATTTTTAAATAAATAATACACGATAAATTAATCAAATAAACACGAATTGTTAATCGCAAACAAAATAAATAAATTACCCGGAAACAACAACCCGAAATCTCTTGCTGCAATCCAAATCTCCGCACCAAAACCTGAAACTTCAAAAGAAAATCGAACCGAACGATTTCAATGGCTCCCTGGCCCCACGTTGGGCGCCATATAACGTTCACTACTATTTCACACTACCCACGGCGGAGTGTGGTTAGTGTCAAATAGGCGTTATGGCCCACCGATGGTGAAACTGAAACTAAAAATAATAAAACAGAAAAAAACAAAACCAAAAATGTCCTGTGGAGATGCCCACGATCCCACTGGACACGCAGCTCTTCTCAGGCTGGGTTAGAAATCCGAATTGGGCGCCAGTTCGTATACACCACGAACAAAATAACAAATGAACAATAAAATAAGAAAATGAAATGAAAATGAAATAATAAAATAAAACAGAGAGCAGTTTTCAGGTATTGGAAAAGGAAAGCAAGAAAGAGATAGTTGCAATAAATAAATAATAATAATATTTAATTAAATCCCGGGTTGGTAGCCATTTAACCCGATATATTTTAATTTATAATTATTCAGCGGTATATAAATAATAAAACAATAATAATAAAAAAATAATATTCACTTCACAATATAAATTCTTGTGTGACCAATAGTCACATACTCAAAACAATAATTAATAAACAAATGTTTCTTTGGCTGTCACTCGCACGTGATAAATAATAAATATAAAGAATTAATTATAATACTTTTTATGCGCACAATATAAATTATATCACACTATTAATTGTGGAATACGCAGAAATTCAGGAATACTTTGATTATTTAACGCAAATTTAGTATCAGAACCACTGGTGATATTTAGATAATTGTAAAATACTGTTCAAAATGCTAAATACTAAGCAAATAATAAGGTACATATGGGTAGATATTTACCGCAAAATAATAAATAATACAAATGATAATTACCGCATTAACTCAGAAATGTTTCCAGATAAAAATTGATTAATTGTAAATATCTACCGCAACTAAAATAAAACGTTCCCAATAATACTCAAAATTATAACTAATAAATGTAAATATTTTTAATATTTACCGCCAAAACATATGGACACTCCCTAATAATTAATCCATCAATACAATAATAATTATTAGGTTTCCGAGTTTTGGATAAGTTTCCGCTGGGACAAACAAGTACGCAAGTATATATATGTATTGGAATCTACTATAAGTATTGCTCTTTCTCTCACTCCCACGTGAGAGATATACAAATGGCCACCAACGCGGGAACAAATTACACGCCAATGTATATAGCACAAAGGTACTTACAGTCTCCGTTGTAATATAAAATGCGTACAGGTTCCATTGGTCTCAATTATTAAATTGGCAATAATTACTGCAACAACTCGAATCAAATGCGATTGCCAAGTGTCCCATACACTCTATAAATTTCAATAATTGCCAAATGGCGTCCCAACAAAGAAATATTTTACGGCAACAGCAACACACCTTGCTCTTACAACTGCTTATCCACGTCTGGCCATGGCAGCACGTGAGTCCCATGCCGGCACCTCGGCCGGCGCCATCTTATAATGGTTTCTCTTTCCAACCAATGGAGCTTTATCTCTGTCGCATGTTAATGTACTCATCGACACCAACATGATGCATGAGTTGTTTTGTATGTAATTTGTCCATTCCCGACATTAAATGACCATTCGCATATTTCAGGGCCAATTAATAATATAATATTATAAACAAATATTCCCTCATTTTATTTATAAGACCCGTAAATTTATTTTAAATAAATAAACAAATTTACGGCGGCCAACTGTTGCGTTGACGCGCATGCGTCAACCAACCAAAATAATAATAATAATAATCAAATAATTAAATAAATAAATGCGCAATTATCCATCCCAGCGTATATAAAATCCATTTTACCGTTTATAAAATTCAGTAAATTTTACTGAGTTGAACGCAATTTGTATCTAGTAAATAAATTAAATAATAATCATACAGTAAATAAAATAAGATAATACATAAAATAATAATAATAATAGTAACGACAATAATAATAATATATGAGACGTGTTGAGCAGCGTGTGCTGCTATCTGCTGCCTCATCCGACCTAATGCGAAGATGCCGCGATATCTAAATATCGTGACAAACAATTGTATGTATCAATGAACATATAGTATTTTCATATATTTAGAATGATACCTCTGTTTAAAAATAGCCTAGAATTAAAAGAAAGTCCACATCGAAACGTATCCCTAAACAAATAATTACGGCTTGAACTAAACATTTGAGCCGAAAATTGCATTGGTTAGTCCAAACGCCTAATCTACGCAAACCAAATATTAAATAATTAATAGTCGGACATAACACATGCACATGTACAACAGGTTGTAGCAGGTTACGAGTTTGCGAATGTACATATAAAAATACCCTCAAAAGTTTGTTTTGAATTATGGAAAAATTATGGAAAAATATTGCTTTGTTACTTACGTAGGCCAGAACAATGAAGACAAATCAGAAGTCATTGTTGAATCTAAAATGATTTGCCAAAAAATAGGCCGGGAGTTTTATGAAATGGAATTAAGTGATGTTAGAAAAGATAATTTATTTATTGTGAATTCCAGCACTCACAATGGTCATGTAAAAGTATTAGATTATGATGGTAAGTAATAATAATTACTTAATTAAAAAAAGTACTTGAATTCAAAAAAATAATAAAACTTAAAAAATGTATGATCCTGAAGTAAGCAGACAATTGAAAATCTTCGGATTATTTTTTTGACAAATCAATTACAAAAAAATAAAAACTAAAAATATGCACATGTAGAAAAGTTGAAAAACTACAAGTGGAATTTTTCCAATCTTTTTTTATAATTTACCGTCTAAAAAAAAATCCTGGCCATGTGCTATTTTCCATTTATTATTTAATTTTAATTATTTTTAGATGATGAAGAGGCCCTCAGAGAAAGGAGTAAAACTGGCAGGAAGATTCCTATCATCAGCTGCAATTATACGCCAGCTAAACAAAAAAAAAGTGAGAAACCGGCCCAACCAGCAACTCATGTTGTTAAAAAAAAAAGGCCAAAGCAAAAAAATGCAGCCACGATGAGGGTATGACAATCTATATATATATATATATTAGGGTGGGTTGAAAAAAAACTTTTTTTTTGTTTTTCTTAGCATGAGGGTAGAATTTATACCTTATAAAAAAAAAAAATTTTTCAAGAAAAAAAAAATTTTTTTACTCAACATTTTGAGGTGTCCCACCCGTTTTTAAAATAAATATTGATTAAACGGAGAAGTTCCAACGAAAAAAATTTTTTTTGTCCAAAATCGTGGAAAACATCTAATAATTGTCGAATGTGATTTTTTTTACTTCACTTTCATTTTAATTCAAAAGAAAATGCTTTTCATTTTTGGATTTTTTACTTAAATTACAAAAATAATAGGAAAAAATTTTTTTCAACGACTGACTTTCAATTAGCTTTCAAGGGGACACCCTACAGATTCTAGAACACCATGTAATTTTATTCGTTGGGACTACCCCGTTTGATCAATTATTTATTTTAAAAACGAGTGGGCCACCTCAAAATGTTGAGTAAAAAAATTTTTTTTTTCTTGAAAAATTTTTTTTTTTTATAAGGTACAAATTTTACCCCCATGCTAAGAAGAACAAAAAAAAGTTTTTTTTCAACCCACCCTAATATATATATATTAGGGTGGTCCTTATTTTGGACATTTTCGAATTTTTATGCTCTTAGAAGCTTATGTGGTTCGAAATAAATTTAAAAAAAATATCCTCAAAGTTTCAGGTCTCTATCTCAATTTTAACCCGGGCCGCACAGCGATGTGAGTTTTCCATTTGAATAACACGGAGTTTTTGGCATTGAACAATTAATTTTTTATTCCGGCTAAAGTAATTGTTCGAATAATTTGAAACTCTGAAAAAAAGAAAAAAAATTATTTTTTTTATTTTTAGCTAAAATTTTTTTCAAATAACATATGAAATCACTCTGCATCCTTATAAGTTCTTACTTTTTTTCATTTTTGCATTTAAGTGGGTGAACGGTATATCTTTGTTGCGGTGATACAGTATAATCAGGAACTTTGCATTAGTGTGCAGTAAAGTGTTCCTTAAAAGGATTTTTCGAATTAATTACGATCACCTTACAAACGGTTTCAGTTACAAAAGAAAAAGAATTGCCCGATAACTTAAAATGCGGCTGAGTTATAGAGAATTAAAAAAAAAATCCCAACTTTCCCATGTATTTTAAATGGGAAAACTTCAAAATCAAATGTAAAGTACTTAGAATTAAAATTAAGAGCTAAAACTTTCAGAGAATTTTTTTTAATGTCTACAACAATATTTTTCAGTGAGAGCGAAAAAAAAAAAAATAGTCGTTCCAAACGGACCACCCTAATATATATATTAGGGCGTTTCAAAATATATATATATATACATATATATATTTAGGTTTATTTATTTATTAGTTTTATATATATATGGGTCATTCCACCAAATAAAATTATTTTTACGGGGCGACCCTCGTCGATTTGGTTCAAACTTTGTGGAGTCGTTCTATATATTAAAAAAAAATTCTCTGAAAATTCGAGCCTTTCATATGCAGCTGTTTCAAAGTTATCATTTTTTGAATTTTTTAAAAATTTTTGTTTTCAACTTTTTCATTAATTTTTTTAAAGGAAAAATTTTTTTTTTTAAAAATGAGCACATACCAGTTTTTCGTAGGAAAAATTCTCAGCTTTCCAATAAAAACATTTATTTTTCATTTTATGTTACAAAAGACCGTTTAAAATTCGATTAAAGACGAAAAAACGATTTTTATGACTGTGCGGCGCTTGATACATTTAATTTGATATTTTTTTCTGAAAGCTGAGACTTTTTCCCACAAAATATGTGATTTTCACGATGTGCATATTTTTTGTTTGAATAAAATTAAATAAAATATAAACTCTCTATGATTAAAAAACGACAATTCTTATTTTTTTTTTGAGGATGTTGATAAATTTTTACCACATATATCTCCTAAGCTATCAACAATAAGTGAGATAGGGTGCACTGCTTGTGTTTCTTCCACCGTTTATGACTCAAAGTATTGTACGTCCAAATTATTTATTTTCTAAAAAAAGTCATCATTCCCTGATTAAACCAAACGATTTGAAACGGTTTGTAATGTTAAATGCCCATAAATAGGGTGATTCAAAAGTATTCAAAGTATTTCAAAACCTTAAAAAGTATTTAAAATTTTTTTTCCAATCGTTTTAAGTCGTTTCTTTTAATAAGGGATGGTTATAACAGTGAAATCAACGCTGGTAAAATTTTGAATAGCCCGACTGTATAAATTTCGCGGTGTGAGGATATGTTTTCGGGTATGTATCTGCAGTAAAGCTCTAAAAACAAAAATTATAAAACTATTTTTCATGATACCAGCATCAATGGTTCAAGTCTAGGAATTATTAATTTGAACTTTGATTCTTGTGTTTTGTTCAATAGTGATTTCAGACTATTGAAGTCATCTGCGTTAATGACAGTTCTGACTTTGAAAGTTTTATAAAAATTTGTGTGCATAATAAATAGTATTTATGGTTTGTGTTTAACTATAAATTGCAAAGCATAAGTTAGGCGTACACTAATGGTTGATCGCACCATTGGTCTTAATAGAATTTGATTCTAACTGGCTGCTGACGCTGATAATAATTTTCAATGCAGGTAATCATGAAAAAAATAGTGTGTAACACTAGATGAAACCGTGACACGACTTCAGATTGCAGTTATTGTCAGCCTCTTTACTTTCTTCTGACATCGTTGTGTTTCATCTCTTGCCACACAATGAACTATTACAGTTTGTTAAAACTATAAAATCAATGACATGTATTTAAATAATTATTGATTTTGTTCAAACAAAAAATATGCACATCGTGAAAATCACATATTTTGTGGGAAAAAGTCGCAGCTTTCAGAAAAAAATATCAAATTAGATGTATCAAGCGCCGCACAGTCATAAAAATCGTTTTTTCGTCTTTAATCGAATTTTAATAGGACTTTTGTAACATAAAATAAAAAATAGATATTTTTATTGGAAAGCTGAGAATTTTTCTACGAAAAACTGGTATGTGCTCATTTAAAAAAAAAAAAATTTCCTTTAAAAAAATTAATGAAAAAGTTGAAAACAAAAATTTTTTAAAAATTCAAAAAATCATAACTTTGAAACAGCTGCATATACAAGGCTCAAATTTTCAGAGCATTCTTTTTTTTAATATATAGAACGACTCTACAAAGTTTGAACCAAACCGACGAGGGTCGCGCCGTAAAAATAATTTTATTTGGTGGAATGACCCATATATATACACTGGTCACGAAAATTAAGGGATAGAAAAAAAATCCAAAATTTTTAGGTGATCATCAACATGCTGTAACTCGGTGAAAAATGGTCGTATAAAAAAAATAAAAAAAAAGCTAATTGTAGCCTCAAGTTTCTATTTTTTAGATATGGACCTCAAAATTTTTTATCATGTACGGTTCCGGAGTAATCATAAGAAAACCAACAAAAAAAAAATTTTCAAAATTTTTGCTGGTCTTTCAATACCTCTATGGGCGTCAATAAATTTTTTTGAATAATCCGACCGTATTAATTTTCTAGGAAATTTTATGCCTTTTAATTTGGCAGCCTAAAAAAGTCTCTACGACGATTTGGCGCCGAGTTATCATTGATCAAAGCAAAAAAGCCCATTTTGGCTTTGATAATCAATAACTCCGGATGTATTGGTTGTACAGAGAACGGAAGCAGGTTTTTGAAAACTGGAAAACATTCTCTATAAGGCAAACTTAGTGGCATTTGATAGAAAAATTTTGTTTAAAGCAATATTGTTTAGTAAAAAACAGGTCAAAATTCACAAATTTACGGACATTCGGAAATCTTGCTATAACTTTAGATATAACGGATAAACAAAGGATATCTTCTTCTTTTTTCCAACCTCAAAGTGTTCTGAAAAATCCCTGAAAATTTCAAATCGCTGCGATTTTTCTTTCTTAGCGCCCCGAAGCTTAAAATTCATCGATTTTGTCAAAAATCATCATAATTGGTAGTTTCTCGGTTTTTGTTTATTTTTTCGATTTTAAAATGTTTTTTCTACCGATAATCTTTATTTCTTTGACCAAAAAGATCGATTATCGAAAGAAGTTAAAAAAAAAAAAAATTTGAAAAAAAATTTTTTTTTTCACAATTCTTTTTTCTAAAATATTTTTTTTTGTTGTATCTGCAATGATTTATCATTGTCAAAAAAAATTCCTAAAATTTTTTTACCGCCGGCATGAGAGTTACCCAAAGCGTATGTTTGTTAAGTTGACATTTAGAGCAGATGCAGTTACAGCGGTAAAAAAAAATATTCGGAATTTTTTTTGACAATGATAAATCATTGCAGATACAACAAAAAAAAAAATTTTTTTAAAGATAATTTTTGAAAAAAAAATTTTTTTTCAAAATTTTTTTTTTTTAACTTTTTTCGATAATCAATTTTTTTAATCAAAGGAATAAAGATTATCGGTAGAAAAAACATTTTAAAATCGAAAAAATGAACAAAAACCGAGAAACTACCAATTATGATGATTTTTGACAAAATCGATGAATTTAAAGCTTCGGGGCACTAAGAAAAAAAAATCGCAGCGATTTGAAATTTTCAGGGATTTTTCAGGACACTTTGAGGTTGAAAAAAAAAAGAAGATACCCTTTGTTTATCTGTTATATCTAAAGTTATAGCAAGATTTCCGAATGTCCGTAAATTTGTGACTATTGACCTGTTTTTTACTAAACAATATCGCTTTAAACAAAATTTTTCTATCAAATGCCACTAACTTCGCCTTATAGAGAATGTTTTCCAGTTTTCAAAACCTTGCTTCTATTCTCTGTACGACCAATACATCCGGAGTTATTGATTATCAAAGCTAAAATGGACTTTTCTGCTTTGATCAATGATAACTCGGCGCCAAATCGACGTAGAGACTTTTTCAGGCCGCCAAATTAAAGGGCATAAAATTTCCTAGAATAATCATACGGTCGGATTATTCAAAAAAATTTATTGACGCCCATAGAGGTATTGAAAGACCAGCAAAAATTTTGAAAATTTTTTCTTCGTTGGATTTCTTATGATTACTCTGGAACCGTACATAATAAAAAATTTTGAGGTCCAAATCTAAAAACTAGAAACTTTAGGCTACAATTTTTTTTTTTTAGTTTTCTTATGCGACCATTCTTCACCGAGTTACAGCATGTTGAAAATCACCTAAGAATTTCGGATTTTTTTCTATCCCTTAATTTTTGTGACCAGTGTATATATATATACACTAATGCAAAAAATTAAAGGAGCAGAAAAATTTTATAAATTTTTCAGTGATTTTTGGAAGGCTGTAACTTAGTGAAAAAAAATCGTATCGAAAATTTAAAAAAAGCATTTTATAGCTTGGAATCTCTAGTTTAGGTGTATTTTTTTCAAAATTTTTTAAAAGCTCCGATTATTGCGCAAACATGAGAAATACCGCGAGCCAAAAAATTTCTAAATTTTTTTTTTTTTCCGAAGAGCCCACGGACCGCGGAAAAATTCTTTCAACTAAACGAATGCATACATCGTTTAGCAAATTTATTCAGCTTCAATTTGGTTTTTTTTTTAACCTCGTAGGACGATTTATCGCAGAGATATCAGCCTTCAAACAGAAAATGATCCTTTTGGCTTTGATCTTCGATATTTCAGGTACCAATGATCGCACAGAAAGTTAAAGGGCGGCGTTGAAAACTTGAATAAATTCTCTACAAGATCCTGTCATCGTTTTTTAAAAAAAAAAAATTTTTTTTATTTTTAACATCCATTAGAAGAAAGTACAAAAAAATGACTTTTTTTGGTTTTTTAGTAAATCAACCGCTACTCTGCAAATATCGATAAAAAAAATAATGTTGCCAGGGACTTTTTTAGCTTAATGTACCCCCAAGACCCGTGTAAATTTTTAAATTGATCTATCAAACCGTTTCTTGGGAATCATCGATCAAAGTTTAGCTAAACAATTAAAGGAGCAAGTTTTGTTCCTTTAATTGTGTAATCATAATCAAAATGAAAAAATTTTTTTTTTTCGACTTTTCTCAAATTTTTGCGTTGGTAACTCAGCAAAAGCAAGGAAATGACAAAAAAAATAAAAAATTTCCAAAAAATGTCAAAAAAAATCGAAGAAAAAAAAAAAATTGAAACTTGTTTTTCGTGTTCTAAATTTTTTTTTGACATTTTTTGGAAATTTTTTATTTTTTTTTGTCATTTCCTTGCATTTGCTGAGTTACCAACGCAAAAATTTGAGAAAAGTCGAAAAAAAAAAATTTTTTCATTTTGATTATGATTACACAATTAAAGGAACAAAACTTGCTCCTTTAATGGTTTAGCTAAACTTTGATCGATGATTCCCAAGAAACGGTTCGATAGATCAATTTAAAAATTTACACAGGTCTTGGGGGTACATTAAGCTAAAAAAGTCCCTGGCAACATTATTTTTTTTATCGATATTTGCAGAGTAGCGGTTGATTAACTAAAAAACCAAAAAAAGTCATTTTTTTGTACTTTCTTCTAATGGATGTTAAAAATAAAAAAAATTTTTTTTTTTTAAAAACGATGACAGGATCTTGTAGAGAATTTATTCAAGTTTTCAACGCCGCCCTTTAACTTTCTGTGCGATCATTGGTACCTGAAATATCGAAGATCAAAGCCAAAAGGATCATTTTCTGTTTGAAGGCTGATATCTCTGCAATAAATCGTCCTACGAGGTTAAAAAAAAAACCAAATTGAAGCTGAATAAATTTGCTAAACGATGTATGCATTCGTTTAGTTGAAAGAATTTTTCTGCGGTCCGTGGGCTCTTCGGAAAAAAAAAAAAAATTTAGAAATTTTTTGGCTCGCGGTATTTCTCATGCTTGCGCAATAATCGGAGCTTTTAAAAAATTTTGAAAAAAATACACCTAAACTAGGGATTTCAAGCTATGAAATGCTTTTTTTAAATTTTTGATACGATTTTTTTTCACCAAGTTACAGCCATCCAAAAATCACTGAAAAATTTATAAAATTTTTCTGCTCCTTTAATTTTTTGCATTAGTGTATATATATATATATATATATATATATATATATATATATATATATATATATATATAATATATATATGTGACCAGTCTGTAACTTTTTAACTAATAAACCGATTTAGATGGTTAAGGCGACAATCGAAAGAGCTTGTTGGCCATCAACTTTCCTGAAGATTTCAGATCATTTGATCAAGTAGACTCGAAAATATCGGCGAATTACGAAAAAAATTTTTTTTTTTTAGTTTTTTCATCTTATCAGCTCTAGAACTTAATAGTATATCTCTCCAAATCTGATTCGATCTGAACAGCTCACAATTTTTTTTTCTCGAAGTCAGTTCTAAAAATGGAATGCTTCGTGTATGAAAGTATTAACTAAATCAATACCATTGTTATGTCCAAATAATGTTTTTTATTTTAATAATTATTTAAAATAATTATATCTGAACTCCTCTTTGCAAAGCGCGCGAAAACGCAGCGTCAGCTTTTTCACCTTTTTTATGCGGCAAAGAATAGTGGGAAGACACCTGCAATAAGTTTAACGAATAAACAATAAACTGTCGTCACTTACCACCAATGACCATAATTATAAATTCCCCATCTAATTGCCAAGCAAAGTTAATAAAAAGCCTGAGCACCCATAGCTCAGGGCTAGTCAGTTCTTAAAACTCACGGTCCGCAAAATTTCGAACGTCGAAATTTCGTGTACTTTTATTGCAGGAATCCGCCCTAGGCGTTGAGAAGTCAATGAGAGGATTTTTAATAATATTTAACTTAAACCCTATTGCAGGAATCCGCATCTGCGTTGAAAAGTCAATAGGGCACTTCTTAAATAATCTAGACTAATTCTTATTGCAGGAATCCGCATCTGCGTGGAAAAGTCAATAAGAAATAGTCAAAGATTGCTAAATTCTATTAACCTTACTGCAGGAATCTGCCCTAGGCGTCGAAAGGTCAGTAAGGGATTTAAATTTTATATTACAATTCCTCAAATATTGATCTAAAATTCGATCTGACGCAACTGTATAATCGTGCGTCCAGTACAATATTTGTCTGATTTTAAAAACCATCCGGTAAGATCAAACCAGTGACGCAAATCACGTTAATTTGCGATTCCATCTCGTGCCGAGTTAATTTGCGCATAAAACCACTTCTCGGGTGTGGAAAAGGACGCATTAAATATAAATTAGTATCTAAATAAAATATCTGTTAAGGATGAATAATCCTATAATATAAATTAAACATAAAATTGTGAAAAACTAGTGTTGCGTAATCACAACTACATTCAAATTTGAATGTAGTTGAACTTCCGGCAAATAGAGGCAGCACCTACTGGGGCCTAGTGTCCATCTATGAGAACTTGACTTGCACTGTGCGAAGCATGCGCATGAATTTATCCTGCCTCGTGGCAAGAAGACCGACGCCATTATCTATTCGTTTATACAATTTCAAGTGTCACCACGTGTTTTGTATAATCTATTAAAATTGCGCTCATCTCGAGTAACTAATTAAACGTAATTAATTAATTACATTCAGAGTTCATTACTCTATATAAAAATATAATTATTTTTATAATCGCGAGCTCCAGAGCTCATAAAATAATTAATAAATAACATCAAGAAATCCAGTGTTCTACAACCTGTTCCTGACGAGGTTATATCATCGAGAAAGCAACAGGTGCATTTTTTATTAAACATTTACTTGCTATCAGTGCTCAATTAGTTCAAAAGACTCAGTTTTATTATTTATTTAATTATCATTATGCTCTATTTCTTGATTAATTTAAAAGTTATGTTTCGCTCAGTAGCCTCTGCTATCATGCTACCACGTGCTCAACAAATAAATTAGAATCAGTGTAATTTATCATGAGCTCATTAAATTCAATTCAATTAAGTGATCATTACTATTAAAACTCAATAACAAAATTATTTATGTATTCAGTGCTATTAAAAATAGTAATTAATGTGTTCAATAATTCACTTCGCTCAGTAACCTCTGACATCATGTTACTTATTATCATGACATTTTTGCATTCAACTCAGTGTTCAATTAAACTCAACTTGATTATTTTTAATTCATTATTTACTCGAGCTCAACTCAATATTTTGTATTCAATCATTCACGTATTCATGAGCTCAGACATTTAACAGTATTGACAATTTAAATAAACTATTTAATTTGCAACCAAGTGATATTTTGTGCTGTGACAAATAAAAATATTGTTATATTTTTAAATATGCGTATTTTTCAAACATCCCAACCACCAACCAGTCCTGGCATGTCTTTATTTAATTATTATTACAACAACTAGAGTGAATAAGTGACGTTCAGTAAAAACGTTGTAATTTGAAATACTTAATAAAACATCAAGTTCATCACTCCAACCTTGCGGTTTTCATTCGAAAGTAGTACATAAGATATCATCCTACCAACCCAGCCGCACCCATTCTACCAACCCTACAGGAAGGTCGAGTGAGCTGCAACGTTCTGGAGGGGTAAAATCTGCTGTACTAGAAGAATTGACATCGAAAGGTAGGTGAAAGAACTATTTTTCTATCATCATAAAATACTGTTGGCTTAAACAAGAGCACCAGTTTCTTCGAAGACGTTTGGGTTCTTAATTCTCGAAAAGATCCACTATAAATAATAAATTATAGGAAGATAATTTCTTCCTCATATTCTTTATTGTTGTCCGCACCCTCCAACCCGCTTGTCCAAAATTACTATCGCTACCAAAGGGAGAAATCCCGGATAAATAATTAAAAATTAAGCGGCGGACATAACATAAAGAACACTGGTGGCAGCGGTGGGATTCTCAAAATTAAAAATCCTTCTTTTTGAGCCACAGTTATCATTTTTCTACCAATTTTGAGATTAAAGGTAGATTTGTGGTAATTTTTGCTATTTTCAAAATTCTAAAAATTGTAAAATTCTAAGGTTCGTGGCATTTTTGTAAAGTGCCACGCCCAGTCTTCGTGGACTTGCCACACTTTAGCAGGTAGCAACTCCACGTATTGCAAACTCAGCATTTTCCGCCTCTCGAATCGAGTCGCGGAACGTCTGAGTCACCGTCCACGACTTCGCGACCAAAATCGCGAGTCAGCAAAAAGTCATACATCGACTTTGTCGTTCCAGCTTTGAGCTGTATAAACTAACTCTTTCTCTTTCTTTCTGACTAAGTCAGCAATTTTCATTCCGTGTTCGGTGACTTATAATTTCGCCGGTTCACACGCCACCTTAGAGTGTCGCCACCACCATTACCCGAAATAAACATCATCGGAGGCGAAGAAATCTAACGCCTCCTCCAGCTCACGGCTTAAATTCAACAATGTCCGATAACGGCGACAGACCCATCATCCGGCTAGATGCCACCCTGTACGATGCAAACACCCCTCCAACTCAGTACGATATGGCCAAGGAGCTCTACCGAGAGCTACATAAATTTAACGGTGAAGGCCCAACTTGCGAACAAGATTTTAAAGAATTTGACGCGATCGTACGCAGCTGGTTACCCTGCATCCTCCCAGAACATCATAGTATGTTTGTTGCCAAAATTGAAAAAGAATCTCTGGTTGTGCTAAAAGCATCATCGAATATACTCCGATCCACAGCGTCGAAGAACTACTTGACGCATTGGGTGAGAGATTTCATCACGGCGATCCTGCTTTTATCTGGCATAAACGTCTAGCTGCAGCGTCTCCAAAGGACGGAGAATCTATCGAAGACTTTTATTTCAGGTTACGCAGAATGATCAAAGGCCTGGAAGCTGCACTACCAGCCGAGAATCGAGATGCCATCATGTCGCAACAAGAAAAGGTTGCATTTGATCTCCTTTATTCCGCTTTGCCTGACCTTCCAAAATGTCTTGCGCGTCTAAAAAACCCCAGAACGCTGGAAGAGCTTTACAAAGCGATTAAAGAAGAGCGAACTCGCGAATGTTTGCGGCCTGCTCGGAAACGCGATTCTAACGAGTTTTCACGTAATCCTCATAAAGACTGTCGAGACTATGACCGAGACTATAACAGACGCTACTCGAGAGACGACTATCAGAGACCTCGTCGGGATTATGACGATTTCGACGATCGTAGAGAGACTAGAGGGCGAACATTTACTTACTCTAAAAACAACCACAGACGGAGTAAATATGACACGGACGACGAAGACAGTGTAGACTCTGACGCCAGTGTAGAGTCTGCAGATAACTTAACTTACGCTTACACCTCAAGTAAAGGGGGACGTAGCCAGAACCGTGACAATGATTCGACTCCACGAACATACAAGAAAAGCCCGTCACGTTCACGTACAGAAGAGCATTTTCCGGCCAGACAAAAGACTGTGACGTTTGACCCTGCTGACATAGACACTGAAAAACTGGAACATCTGAAATTGGACGCGCCATGTTGCGACTGTCCGTTCTGCCCTCACCGCGACTCGACTAAATAAGCCCCAAAGAAAAACAACGACGATCATTTAAACTTGATGAGCGCTCGACAGGCCGAGGCTACTGCGAGTATGCCCCGTGATCCTCGCCGATCTATGAGTGCCCAGCAGAGGCCTCAGACTGCGAAGGAATTCAAAATCCTTCAACGCCCCTGGAAACGAATTTTTCATCAAAGAACGAGCTGGCATTTCCTTTTATTGGAATACGCTGGTCCTCAAAGATCGACCTACCCGCCCTAGAAACCCGAAATTAGAGTAGATCGTGGCGACACCATGCTACTCCAAGGTTTGAATGGGCATCCCATGGAAACAATCGGCACTGTCAAACTGAAAGTTTTGGGATCTAAAATTCGATTTCATGTTTGTGAGGGTAATTTACCCTTCAACGGCGTTGGCATATTGGGAAACAACTTCTTGAGAAAAGAACAAGCAGAAATCTCGTACCATCATCAATCTCTGAATTTATTTTCCAGACCTTCTCGACCTCTATACTTCAGCCTCGGGGTAAAGCCATCCCGTTCGTATGTCGTTCCACCCCGTATGCGAATGTCTGTCTCTGTACCTGTCTTGAATCGAAAAATCAGACAAGGCTATCTCCGTAAGATTCTTCTTAAAGAAGGACTCTTAATGGGTGAAGCCGTTGTTTCTGTGGATGATGGCCAGGCGATGTGTATGGTGATCAACACAACATCCGACCCAGCAAAAATCGAGATCGAAACTCAAATGCTTGAGGAATTCGAATTCGATCATTTTTGACGAATATTTAGACTTATACAGAAAAATCATGACATATTTCACTTTCCGGGTGATCGTTTGGGGCGTTCCAAAAAGTTAACTTGTAAAATCGAAACCACGAGTGATACGCCAGTCCGAATCGAACAATACCGTTTTCCTCAAGAACATCGCGAGGAAATCAAGAAACAAATCGATAATTTGCTTAAACAAGGAATTATACGTAAATCAAAATCTCTGTATAATTCGCCCTTGTGGATCGTCCCTAAGAAATCTGACGCACAAGGTAATAAAAAATGGAAAATGTTTATCGATTTTCGAAATTTGAATAAGATAACCATCGGGGATGCTTACCCCTTACCACTCATAATTGACATTCTAGATCAAATCGGTGGAGCGAAATATTTCAGCGTGTTTGATCTTGCAAGCGGTTTCCATCAAGTACCAATGGATCCCAGGGATGCTGAGAAAACTGCGTTTTCCACCCCTGATGGTCATTGGGAATATTGCTGCATGCCTTTTGGGCTTAAGTGCGCTCCGGCAATTTTCCAACGCATGATGGACTCCACTTTGAGTGGTTTGACGGGAACTTAATTATTCATTTACCTGGATGATTTTGTAAGTTACGCATCTTCACTTGAAGAGCACGAAGTACGAGTGCAAAGACTTTTCAACCGCCTTCGAGAGGCTGGGCTAACTCTTCAGCCCGAGAAATGTAAATTTCTCTGCCCCGAGGTGGAATATTTGGATCTCATTATCACTAAAGATGGCGTGAAACCCGACCCAAAGAAAATTTCATCCCTTAAAAATGCACCCCACCCCCGTAATCATACGGAGGCGCGCAAATTTATGGGAGTAGCGAACTATTATCGACGTTTCATCGAAAACTTCGCCGAAAGAGCGGAACCCATCACTGACCTTACCAGAAAAACTAAACCATTCGTCTGGTCAGCTGATTCTCAAAAAGCTTTCGATGACATAAAGAATGCATTGTGCGAAAATTCATTCCTCGCTTACCCCGATTTTAATCGACCATTCATATAAGCGACTAGTTCGTCTGATGTTGGCATCTCGGGTATTTTGAGCCAAGAACTCGCTAACGAAGATCAAACTCCCGACAACCCAGATGCAAATGTCGAGATAATTGTCTCATGTACATCTAGAGTTTTGCAAGAAACTGAAACCAGATATACACACAACGAAAAAGAATGTTTGGCGGTTTTGTATGCGGCACAAAAATTTCGGCCTTACCTCTACGGTAAGCCCTTCACCTTGTATGCAAGTAGTCCTTGTATATCTTAGTTAAAGGATAGCCAAACCGTTACAGAACGCCAAATTAAATGGAGATATAAATTAAGTGAATATAAATTCTCTGTTGTTGTTTGGCATAAAATCTCCGAGCAATATACCAAAGGATTATCTTACAATCCTGAAGGAAGATCTCCGGCAGAGATTAATTCGAAAGAAACACCCATCCAAGAAGCTGTAATGTTACCGCTCAAGAAAAATTCTTGTCCAGATGATGAAGCAGTAGCAGCAGTAAAACGAGGTCGAAAACCGGGAGGTAAAAATAAACCCCGTGTCAACAGCGCTCCACAACCTCGTGATACAATTGCATCTCGCTTACGAATGAGACGAGCTACAGAACTGAACCCAAATCGGAAAAAGGTAAATTATTGTGAAATAAGTACTGTTGAACCTGACGTTTCAGGGGGTATTGAAGATGACGTATTCGAAGAAAATCAACCAGGACCATCATCAAAACCCCAAGCTCCAGTAGATCCGAAACCAGAGCCTGAAACAAATTCTGAAGAAACAGATGAGGAGGAAGAAGAAGCAGTCCGACATCAGAACGAAGAGTATCTGATGAACGAACAGAATAAAAGTTCCAGCGATCAGGGGGATGAAAATTTGCCCGTGGCGATCAACCGACAACAAATGCGGGAAGATTTGAGGAAATCACTCGAACGTTTCAACAGAGCTCTTGAACAACGGACCGTTAACATCCCAGATAAAGAAGCGGATTGCTCTGTTCGTCCAGACGACTACTACAATCCACTGCCAGTAGTCAGCCCTCAGGTGGCCAAGGAAGTCAGAGAATATCTTGAATAGAGTTACCTTCCGCAAGAATACGATGAAAACGAGGACTCAGACGAATCCGAAGAAATGGAAGAAGAAGAAGAAGAATTTCTTCGAGAAAATGGAAATACCGAAGAAGACGACGACTCCAGCGAAGCTAGCTGCTCTGAACCAGAAGTCCAAGTTGAAATAACTCCAGCAACTCCACAAGCGCCGAGCGCCGGTGAAATTCGTGAAAAATATTTCACTGCGGGTAAAAGTCCATCTACGCCCATGTGGAAGCAAACGGTTCTGAAAGCTGCACAAAAGAATTACAAAGGACTAGAATACGACGACCATTCAAAAACTTTCTATTGGAATGACGAGGTAGAAGCAGATAATAGAAATTCCACCATCATAGCAAGACCTTCTACTTGTCAAACCTTAAACACCGAAAATTTTCCAGCTGCATCTTCCAGTATAGCGCACCCAGAAACTCCCAAGTGAATGGGGGACATTTCTCCAAAAACTAACGATAATGAAAGAACGTTGCTGAACGAAAGCCAGCAACCCAGATTACCAAATAAAAATTCTACAAATGATCGTACGAGAAGGGTAGAGAGCTCTTCTCAATCAGACAAATTAGAGACCACACAATATGACTAGGCCACGGTGATTCAAGTAGAGGTACATCAAGAACAAGACGACGGAAATGAGCAGGCAAACGAATCTGATCCTCGCTATGTGACACATCCGGAAGTTGTTGACGAACAACTGGGGGATGAGCCGGCTGTGAATGACGATTTTCCACCTAAATTTCCGAGTCAAGCTCCATCGTGCATCTTCGACCCTCCATCTTCGGACATAGCCGAAGATTTGAGTGGTCAAAACTACTCACCGTCTGAAGTTTCCTCTTCATCTGGCTCTGAATCTGACAGACCTCAGAAACTGCCTAAAAATCAAATTAAATTCAAAGACAATCGAGATGGAATCACGTATGTGAGAGATCACATGGTGCATTTCTTGTCTCTGGATTGTGAAATGATGAAACCAGTTTCAAGGCTGTTGAGAGATCTCACTTTCAACAATCGAGAAGATCTGAAGGCGGCTAGACCAAAATCGGGTGACGTACTTGTCACAAAATTGGGTCAATGTTCCATCTTTACCGTTTTCGTCAAGAAAAATCATTTTGAAAAAATCGACTTAACAAATCTAATCGAAGGACTACGAAATTTGAGAGCGTCCATGTTCAAGCATGAGATTTATACGTTCCGCATAGCGAAACAGGGGGACGACTTCGATGATTTGAACATAAAACCTCATCTCATACAAGAATTGGGCGATTGTCCTATCGAGGTAACTCTTTGCGAAGGAAACATAGAAGTTCCCGCTGAAGAATTAAGCGATAAAATCATCGAAGAAAACCACTGCAGCCCTATAGCAGGTTACAAGGGCGTCGTGAAAACTTATTGGCGAATCCGCGAGAGATTCAACTGGCCCGGCATGAAGGAAAAGATCTACAGATTTATCCAAAAATGCGAAATTTGCCAGAAGGACAAACTCACGCGAATTAAAACTAAACGACCAATGATGATAACCGACACTCCCTTCGAGCCCTTCGAGAAAATTTCCATCGATACCGTTTGACCACTTCCTATGACCAGAAGTGGAAATGTCCATATCCTGACGATCCAGGATAACTTTTCGAAAGCCGTAACCGCGAGCCCAATACCCGATATCCGATCGACAACAGTGGCCGAAGTCCTTGTTGATCGATATATTTGTTATTATGGGTGTCCGAGAGTCATCCTCTCAGACAAAGGTACGTCATTTACCTCGAAAATAATACAACAGCTTGCAAAAGCTTTAAAAATACAAAGATTAACGACTTAGGGTTATTACCCCCAGTCAAATGGATCCTTAGAAAGGAGCCATCAACCACTGATAGACTTTTTAAGAGTTATTTCAGATAAGTATCCGAACAGGGATCGATATGTGGGTCTTGCTGCGTTGAGTTACAATACGAACGTGCACACTTCTACCAAATTCACTCCATTTGAGTTAATGTTTGGTCGAAGAGCTCGATTGCCAACCCAATTCCCTGATTATTCCAGAATCGAAACTTATTTTGATTATCTCGCTGACCTTATGGGAAGATTATCAGAAGTTCGAGAAATCGCTGCTGATTGTCTCAATAAGGCAAAGCAAGATTCCAAAATTCATTATGATCGACACATACATGCCAGAACCTTCAAAGTACGTGATTTCATCTATGTTTTTAAAGAGCCGAGGAAAAATAAACTCGATGTTTATTACACCGGGCCTTATGGAATTGTCGAAATTAACGAATTTGGGAGTCTTATTTACCTGAATGACAAAGGGAACCGAAAATTGGTCAACCCCAACAAAGCCAAACCTGCTGTCGACCATAAAGCTAAACCTTTATAAAGTTCTCTATTTCAGATCCAAGAAACTCTTGCCACCATGAGACGATTACTAATATTACTGATCATCATCACCGAGAGCAGCCAATCCAAGGACGTATTGACCATCCAACCACTGGCAGAAAATCCAGGTTTACTTTACGACCCATTAAAGAAGATTCACCTGGTAGATGAAAACTGGTGCATCATTTCTTCCACTAATGTCCAACGGTTGGTGGATATGTATCCTTTTGGGTGGGACCATCTACACTCAACCATAAGAGGTTGCGCTAAGGTTATCGATGCAGGGTCCTGCATGCATTACTTGAGAATCGACCTGATAACCGAGGTGCAAACCGCAATAAACCAAGCTAAAATTCGCTTAGAACAGCTTCTCGAGGAAACAGAGTTCAAAACTCCGCCACTTGACCGTAGCCAACGAGCTCCATGGTTCGGATTCATAGGCATAATCTTTCGAGAACTGTCTGGAACCATGGATTACGAAGATAAAGAACATATCAACAAAGAAATCAACAAATTATACCAAGACAACGCAGAAATGGTGCACCTAGTACAGAACGCTACACACATTGTCAAGAAGGAAATTAATACTATTCTCCGGAGCGAGGCACAAATGCAATCCAATTTGGACAAACTCGCAGGCGTCACCCACGCATTCATCAACGCGACTTTGAGCTCTCTGGTAAAACTCGCATATGTGACGAAGGTTCTAATGTTGGGAGATGAGCGCCTGGAGATTGCCCACAATCACCTTCGAGTCTTGAAGGAAGCTGAGTCCATCATCGAAGAGGCCAAGGCCGGTAGACTCTCTCCACAAGCCATATCACCAAAGATACTTTACAAAGCAACCGTCGATATCATGAGGAAACATCCTGATTTAAATCCACCTCAGCCGATCGACAGGATGGCCATCTCAACGTTGTCAGCAGTGTCGACAGTAAGAGTGGCAAGGGCAAAAGGTTACTTGCTCATTATCGTAACCTTGCCACTGTTCCACAAAATTCCGCTGCTTTCCTACGAACTGAGACCGTTGCCGAAACCTGAAAATCTAAATGGGAAAATTCAAACTCTGATGATTTTACCATCCAAAAAGTTCCTGATTACAGATCCAAACCTGCAAAGATTTTATTTAGCAGAATCTGAATATATCAACACCTGTAAAAATATCGGAGACGACCTGTCTTGTCGCCCCGATATTCCATTCCAATCTACTGAAGTTCCGGAAGAGGTTGATTGTGAAATGGAACTGCTTCTGAAATCAACAGAAAACATCTCAAGATCCTGCAACATCCGGATCATCCCCGAGTGTAAAACCACGTGGATAAAACTCAACCAACCAAATTCCTGGGCGTACTCGACTTGCAAAGAAGAAAGACTAAGTCTCAAATGCTTAGACTTAGTTGAAAAGGATTATTACATCAACGGTACAGGAATGATCCACATCCAGGGTAGGTGTGAGATTAAAACTGGGAAATATACGATCAAAAGCATAGATGAAGAGATCACTCATTTGAACATCACTCTTCCAAGATTGAACCTGACTTTGGAAGCTTTATCGTCAAATTTAACGCCCAAGCCTAAGGTCTCGGGATTTCTCTTCGAGAAGAACATCGACCCATTGAACACAGTCGACAAGTTCCAACTCTGGGGAGCAGGGCTGGAAGAAACAGAAAACCGGATGTCCGAAATCTCACTTCACCATCAGGAAGACGAAATACATAGAACGATGACGGCGGGAAATATGTCCGCCCTCGTCATCTTGTGTTTCATCATCATCGTTCCTGTTGTCTTCAAATGTTGTATTTGCTCAAGCAAAAAGCGCTGCTTCACCTACAAGAAAAACAAGCAGCCAGTTGAGGTACTTCACAAGACAATAATAGAAACCAAACATACCTCTGACTCCAAGCCTAAGCTCGTCCAAATTAAGGACCAACCAGAGGTCATCGAACTTCAGGAACCTCCGCAAATTCCAATTCGTGTCATCTTCTCCGCAAATAGAGGAACAACTCCAACTTGTACATCCAGAGGTCTCCGTCTCTCCGACTTCAACGCACCGATATAATCAACCTAAACAAGATAAGAACAATGTATAATCAAACAAAAAAAAATTCGCGTGGTAAAAATAGCAATCCTCTTCTAATTATTTCGTCGCACTCTTTATTCATATACTTTATATTATAAACATTATTTGTATACTAATTCATTACATATTTTTATTTTTATTCTTACAAACCAAAATTTAGTAGCCTAACAAAAATTATATTTTACTGCTCTGGGAAATATTTTTAATCTTCTTAAGTTATATTTTACAACGTTTCCATTTTTTTGTCAAACTCTAAATTGTACTGTTTTAAGAAACTGATTGTAAATATATTTTAAGCCGATTTTTTATATTACTAAGGACACTTGGGAATTTCCCAGCACTTAGTCTTGTCCCCAGACCTTAACATCCCAACATTACAATTTTTAAGGTATTGTTTAAACATCTGCTTCATAAAAATAGCTGTTGTACAGTTAAGTTTTTGTGATATTGCAATCCTCTTCCTTTCCAATAAAAAAGGTTCTCCTTACGGTCAAAATATTATGGCTCTAATCCCTTAAGCCCCTCATAAATCATAAGTCCCGTTTCCTTAAATGTCCGCATTGCTCACCTCTGACTTCCCTACCCAAACTCCGTCGATCCCAGAGTGTCCACCTACAAACCTAGCTAATTACTAATGGCAAGACCCATTATCCCTCTTTCCACATTTTTGCCCGCAACTGCCCAATAATTTCCTCGCATTTTTCCTTGGTCCTTTTCCGTCACTAAAATAACTCCGCCTCTGAAAAACTTCAATTATTTTTAAGCATACTTTTTGTACTCAGTAACTCACCAGACTTGTAAAGAGCAGCAAGCTCGGATAAATAAAGTACCATAAGATTATTTTATCTTACACCTTTTTTTTATTTCAAGAATCAACGCACACTATTTTATTTTAATATTGCTCATCGCAAGTTCATTATTTAATTATTTCAAATTACTGCGGTAAACTAATCGCGGTACAAAACACTAATTATTTGGAAACTGACCCCGAAGTAATTTTTCGGGCCATTTTGGAAAACATCTACAAATTTTTGTATTTATTTAATCATATCTATGGTTATCTTTGAAGAAGATTCCTATTTTACCACCACTTTATTTAAAAAAAAAAAGAGAAACAAAAAAATTAACTAACAAACATTTACTAGACTTAAGGTAATACGATAAATTTTGGTAAAAAAAAAAAAAAAAAAAAATCTATTAACAGATTCTTATATTTAAATTATTAAAGAAATTAGGAATCACCTGAACATTCGAGGAAACAGGATAATCAGTAAATTCCTGTTAAAAACCGCGAAATCACTTTTCAAAGTAAAGCAAATTATTTAAACGTTTACCTTTCACAGCGCATGCGCGAATCCGAACGCAGATGACAGCCGCTGACAAATATTATTACAGCCTTGACAAAATTTTCTTACAGGACGTCATTCTCTGTCAAATTCTCCTTTTAAGGATAAACTCAAAAAAAAAATCGGTATATAAGTTGACCCTGCGGGCCAGCCCCAAAACTTCCTGTTGTTTTCGAGCTCGTTGAGCTCGACAACATTATTGTGAATACATTTTCGAGCTCTTCGAGCGCGCAAATACTTTTGTATGCCATTGTTTTGTAAAAAACCATTTTTTAGCATTTCTTTCTCCTACGATATCTCGCGAACAAATTGACCGATTTTGATGATTGAGGCGGCAATCGACGCGTTTTGTCAAGTTCTAAAGCTAATCAAATTTTGGATTCGAGATATTTCTGAAAAAATAAAAAAATTTTTTTTTTTTAATTCTTTCGACAACGGTTTCTCTTGAACGAATGAACCGATTTTGATGTTTGAGGTGGCATTCGACGCGGCTTATAAAGCTCTAGAGCCCAGTTCATTTTGGAATCAATCCATCGAGCACATTAAAAGTTATCCGAAAAAAACATTTTTGCGAAAATTTTATTTTTGGAATATCTCTGAACGAGCCCTACCGATCAAGTTCAATTTTCTCTCGGCTTCAAGATATAGACAATCCGCGTCGAATGACACCTTAAAGTTCAAAATCGGTTCATCCGTTCAAAAGATACAGGTATTTACATACGTACGTACGTACGTACATACATACATACATACACTCGGACATTATCTTGAAATTAGTCAGAATAGCTTCCTAGGACCTCGAAACGTCGACATCTGATGGAAATTCGATTTTCGTAAATCGGACCGAATCCAATAACTTCCCGAATTTTTGAAAATTTACAATTTTCTTAGCGGGAAGTTAAAAAAAAAAAACTCCAAAAAAAAACCTCCTTAAAATACTCCCTTTTCACCACCTATAACAAGAAAATGGAAGCAGTAAATAGAAAGAAACTTTCTTCCAAAATTAACTCCAGAAATGTTACTCACCTCAGTCTAGTCATCTGTTCCGCAATAAGTTAAATACACTTACCTGGCAAATTAATAATTGCGCCGTAGTAATAAAAATAAAATCGTTAAATCTAGAGCAGAAAGGGAAACTCAGTCTCTCTATGTATACATTTGCAGATTTAACCTCACCCAAATAGTATACATTTGTTTAAAGGAATGGGTGAATTTCCGGGTTAAAAAAAGGAACACACGATCTTCAAGCTCATTTTTTCTTTATTGAAAGGAGAAAACTGACAGCTAAACTTGACTTGCACATGGTAACATCACTTGGTTACCCAGCGAAAGCTGGTGATGGCCGAACTGCATCATCTTCCTCCACTTCGTCCAATTCATCCTCTTCCGGCTCATCTTCTCCATCCTCTCGAAAGAGCCAGGAAATAGATTTCCAATCTTCCATCCAATCATCCAAGGCCTCGTCCTTTTCCCTCCAAAGATGTTTACTCCATGCCAGGAAAAGCTCACGCTTTAGCCGGGATGGACAGTCTGGTAGAGAACCCTGACTTAAATAATACTGGACGAACAAACAGATTAAGAAACACTACAATCACAATTAAATTTGGCTTAACACTCTAACACTTACGTGTAACAAATTATTACGCACACCACACGTATAATAGCACTCACAAGTATGAATGCTGGGGTCCCATATTGCAAAAATCCTCCGAATATAAATAAATTCGGAATAAGATCTTATAAAATAATAAATGGGATCCCCTAGGTTATACTTCTGACCATAATTCGTGCACATTGTGCCAGTTTTAAATCAGATGACTGGATGTCCGACTTAACGCATAAATGCACCGTCAGCGGAAATAAGACGCGCTAGCTGTGGGAGTGTTTATTAAATCACACAAAACTAAACTAAATGATAAAATAATGAAAATAGTGAATCTTAAACACTATCGAAATAAATAACACGCATCTTAAAATCCACTCAAAATTTATTCTTTTGAATTTAAAAAATTAACGCCTTTTGAATAGCCAGGCAATAGAAGAATTCTTCAAACTAGAATTTAACAGGCGTAGACCGTTCCTGCATCCTCGAATGTTGCGAATATCTCTTAAAGCCTCCATCAAGTAACTATCTCCAATGATGGGATCATTCGTAAAGTACCAATATAAATTGGTGACAACATACTAAAAACATTAAAACAATAACTTAAAAGAATTAAAGAATTTCCCTAGAGGAATTTTATATCAATAGTCTGTAATTCAATTACCTCTAACAAAGTAGGAACACGACCATCCGCACCCATCGGGGGCAAAGGTGGTGCAATAGAATGTATCCTATCAATCTCATATTGGTTGGAAACGAACAGAAATATTGGGTCCGAATCCCGGTACCAACGAGCTTGTATCTCGATTAAAATATCTTCCAGCAGAATCGGTAAAAGATCCATCTCCGGATCGGTGATCTCGATTTGTTGATGGTTAAAACACATTTTCAATGATGAACCCTGAAATTACCGAATTTCAGTGTATAAATTACGGAGTAAAGTTCAGATAAGAAGTTATCAAATTCCTCATTTTTAATTGAAAATGGGTTTTAATAAGGAAAGAGAATATTATTTTTTGTTTGACCAACTTACCCCCTAAACTGCAACAAACATCTACCAGCCGTAATAACAACTTGATAAAACGTAATGTTTAAATATCATCTTGTCCTATTCCATAAAGAAAAAGAATTATAAAAATAACCGTGGCCTTGCTAAATCAGCAAAATTGAAAACCGATCACGAATTAGACAAAGCGAAACACGAAAATAGTAACGAAAAGCGAATTTCCAAACTCCAAGCATTACAGAATAGTTTGAGAAAAACCGTATTGAAAAATAAGCGGATACATTGATAACAACCTGTGAAAATCATTCCACATGCATGCTAATCATATAAGTGACATTCATTCTTAAATTTTCAGTGTGAATTCTTCAGCATCATCATTAAAAGCCATCAATTATTCAATTTATTTATGAGATAAATCATACCATTGATTTATACAAGAAATAAGCTGGTTTAGAGAATAGTCCCTTCAGTGACTGTAAGATGGAGACACTTGCCGGTAAATCTAAGATCAATACGACGGTCGATGTTTAGCATCCCATTGATGCTACGCGGTCGCGTGAGTTGCGAACGCGGGCAAAGAAGAGACCGATTGGACAGCTGTTGCTCTCTGTTGTGCAACTCTCTCTCTTGCACGCTCGAGCGAACTTCGAATCTCGCGCTCTCTCACTCCTACACGACCATCCTATGCGGTCAATAAATCTATTTAATTAATTATTATTAATTAATAATAAACTAAATAAATTTCCTTTCAAAAGGAGAAGGATAATTCTTTTAAATAATGTATAGTCTAAACTAAATCTTAAAACTGAAACAAATAATAAAATAAACGGCTTAACCTAATTAAATAACAACTAATTCACCTAATTATAAACTATTACTAATTATTAATTATCACAAAAAGAGAGTAAACTATTTTTTTTTTTAATTAAATTTAAAATCTCAAACTAAGCTTACATTTAAATTAATATAACTAATAAACTAACCTTAATCATAAATAGTAAGAACTAAATTAAATTTTTAATTAAAAATAATAAAGGAAATTTTGATAGGGAAACTTTACAAAAAAAAAAAAAACAACGCCACACACGGAAATTCATACGGAAAAAAAATCTTATATTTTCTTTTCGAATATAACAAAATATTCAAATTTAAAAAAATTTTTTTTTTTTTATATAGTTTTTGTTTTTTTTTTTTCCTCTTTCTCTCTTCTCCTGATCGTTCTTCAGGGTGGACGTTGCGTTACGCTGAATCCTACCGGAGCCTCATGAGATCCCGCGTCCAGTCACTGAAAAAAAAAGGGGGGGGGAGGAAGAAACATTAATAAAATTTTTTTTTTCTTCCCAGAATTAAATAATTAAATTCAGATGAATTTTAATTCTTACCGTAGTAGGCTTTCGGCCGTCTCCATGGGGCAGACCGATAGCGTTTCGATCTCCTCGTGGTTGGGGGCCATGACCACTTCAAACGGCCCCGTAGACTCCAGGGCACCTTCGAAAAACCAGCGGGCTATGATTAATTCCGGTGGAAGATGCCCCACAGCCATCAACCACACGCTATCGATCACTTCGATAGCGTTGGTCAGGTTTATAAACTCGACCAAACTCCCGATCATTACGCCCATGTGCTGAATTGTCTGAAAAGAAAAAAAAAGTTTAAATAGAGCAACTGACAGAAGAAAACGGATAAATACTATTAATAAATAAAGCCACACTTACCCTTGATCCGTCGCGGTGAATTATATATTGCATCCAGGACGAAAAGCCATGTGTTCATCAATAGCATACATCTTACAATTTTTTTTGTTTTTGCACTTTACACTGATGAAGTTTAATTGCACACTGAGAATAGTTCTCAGCGGCAATCGGAACACGCACCGAGATAAGACGGTAGCCGGAGATCCAATTCGCTCGTGCAGACGCGGCAAAATCTAACTCGCAATGAAACATCGCTAGATGTCGGGTCGATGCAGATTTGCACAAATTGCGAGCTGTTCTCTCCAGCTTTACCTTAATTTTTTAAGGTCACATTTATGCCTATGCGTATGCACCATATGCATGTGGAAAGATAAATTAAACAATTGTAACAAAATTTTAAGTAATAATACGAATTAATCTTAATATTTAGTAATCATAATACGTACCTTCATCTATGTATTATTTTTATTTTTGGTGATGGGAAATAGTAGATTTTAGGGGAAAACTATACAAATAGTTATATTAATATAAAACAAAAAAAAAACACAAAAAAGGGGATAATCTCATAAATTACTTATATAATCTTGTGAGGTCCAAATAAATTTTTTTTTTTATAATTATTTAAAATAATTATTTCTGAGCTCCTCTTCGCAAAGCGCACGAAAACGCAGCGTCAGCTTTTTCACCTTTTTATGCGGCAAAGAATAGTGGGAAGACACCTGCAATAAGCTTAACGAATAAACAATAAACTGTCGTCACTTTCCACCAATGACAATAATTATAAATTCCCCATCAAATTGCCAACCAAAGTTTATAAAAAGCCTGAGCACCCGTAGCTCAGGGCTAGTCGGTTCTTAAAACTTACGGTCCGCGAATATTCGAACGTCGAAATTTCGTGCACTCTTATTGCAGGCATCCGCCCTAGGCGTTGAAAAGTCAATAAGAGGATTTTTAATATTTTCAACATAAACCTTATTGCAGGAATC
Source organism: Microplitis mediator (assembly GCF_029852145.1). Lineage (NCBI taxonomy): Eukaryota > Metazoa > Arthropoda > Insecta > Hymenoptera > Braconidae > Microplitis > Microplitis mediator. The sequence continues at coordinate 15,169,018 of NC_079975.1, read as the reverse complement.
CGTTTCGGCGTTGAATAATCAATAAGGCATTTCTTAATTTATCTAGACTAATTCTTATTGCAGGAATCCACTACAGCGTCGAATAATCAATAAGAAATAGTCAAAGATCGTGAATTTATCACTAACCTTACTGCAGGAATCCGCCCTAGGCGTAAAATAATCAGTAAGGCATTTAAAACTAAAATCTTTTGTATCCAATTATTGCAGGAATCCGTTTCGGCGTTGAATAATCAGTAATTGAATTCAAATTATTATTAAAAATCCTCAAATATTGACCAAAAATTCGATCTGACGCAGCAGTAGTAATCGTGCGTCTGGTACAATATTTGTCGGATTTTAAAAACCATCCGGTACGATCAAACCAGTGACGCAAATCACGTGAATTTGCGATTCCATCTCGTGCCGATTTAATTTGCGCATAAAACCACTTTTCGGGTGTGTAAAAAGGACGCATTAAATATAAATTAGTATCTAAATAAAATATCTGTTAAGGATGAATAATCCTATAAATTAAACATAAAATTGTGAAAACTAGAGTGAGTAAGTGACGTTTTATTGAAAACGTTGTCATTTGAACCATCAAAATAAAGACAAGTTCATCACTCCAACCTTGCGGTTTTCATTCGAGAGTAGTGCATAAGGTCTTATCCTATAACCCAGCCGCGCCCACTCAACCCAAATCCTAGGAGGAAGGTCAAGCGAGCTGCAACGTTCTGGAGGGGTAAAATCTGCCGTACTAGAAGAAGTTACATTGAAAGGTAGGTGAAAGAACTAGTTTTCTATCCTTTATTAAATACTTTTGGCTTAAACAAGAGCACCAGTCTCTTCGAAGACGTTTGGGTTCTTAATTCTCGAAAAGATTCACTATAAATAATAAATTACAGGAAGATAATTTCTTCCTCGTATTTTTTATTGTTGTCCGCACCCTCCAACCCGCTTGTCGAAAATTACTATCGCTACCAAAAGGAGAAATCCCGGATAAATAATTAAAAATTAAGCGGCGGACATAACACCATCAAAGTATTATATAATTTATATAAAAATGAAAATAAATTATTTTGTTCATCGGAAGCAGAAATTTTAATAAATGCTTAAATGTATCATATTTTTATTAAGCTTCAGGAGATACTTATTTATATAAATATATCAAATCAGGTAATGTAGCTTTGCTGCAAAAAAAAGTATCAGAAGACGTTCAAATTAAATTCTATAAAAAAATAAACAGTTTATTTTTTTATGTGTTGCCAGGTTGGGGGATTTTCCCCTAAATTTAGTGGATTTTAGACGGCTTGGTGGGAAATCTAGGGGAAACATTGTTTTAGGGGATTTGATCAGGGGATTACAAACTTCCTTAAATTTAAGTTGAAAAAAAAGGAACGAAGAACGATTTCAGTTCAGAACAGAAATTTTAAAAATTTTTTTAATAAATTATCAATGAGAATTACAAACATGCTTCATTATAGATAAAAAAAACATATTTTCTTTAAAAAAAAAGGAAAATGGCAAATAATCGTTGTCCACATGTTAAACAGCGTCCTCGTCTGAATTAAATAATTTATTAGAGTTTTAAACAATGTTTTAAAAATTTTAAAAGATTTTACCTATTAAATAATTTATTAGAGTTTTAAACAATAATTGAAAAATTTTAAAAGATTTTAACTATTAAATAATTTATAAAATATAATATAACTTATTATTTATACTAAGTTTCGTATGAAAATATGTTTTTCATACTTTATTATCACCTGTACTAAAAATGGTTTATTTTTTTCGGAAAAAAATTTTAAACTAATAAAACAATAAGACTTTAATGTATTTTTAATCATAATTAAACATATTTTATTCTAAACACAATATATAGTACATTGATTCTTCAACAAGCTTTACAATATTAATTATAAGATCTTTGATTTAATGATATTAAAGTCAGCAGACATTTTATAAATTTTTTAAGTTTCTAAGAGATAAATTTTTATAAAAAAAAATTATCCCAAAATGTTCTTCAAGTTTTTTTAATTTTTTCACGTGCAAATTTTTAAATTATATTTATATAATTTATTTATTAAAAAAAAAAAATTCAAAAAGTCATCAGACGTCTGATAATTTCAGTCATTTAATTTAGGGGATTTTATTTCAATCTAGGGGATTTTACGCGGGCGTTTAGGGGAAAGTAGATGAGTCCATCTGGTAACACTGAATAAACTCTCCTCATAACAATTTAATTTTCAATCTATGCCACATAGAAATGATATTCAATGCTTAAGATGACAAAACAACAATATATGAACTATCATTAAAAGTATATTTCAAAATAATTGTAACTCTTTCAAGTATTCACAAAAGATGTAGAGATATATATGTATATGTATACGTTCACATCCATGTGTATGTCTGTATATTATGATCATTTAGTAGAAGAATATAAAATAACAGCTGTTGATTGATTCGTAAAGATTATTGATAAATTTCAACAAATATTCGTTTTTCAACTAAATGAAAACAACCAAGTTTAAATTATTTAAATTTTACAATAAATTACTCATTAATAGTTTAATTTGTACCCAAAAACATCCAGTCACCTTTCATATTTTGGCATAACATTCTTAATAATCTTAGATGATATTACAACATAACAGTCGTATGATAAACTTGGATTTATATTTTGTTATAATTTATACTTAAAATTAGTAACAAATTGGATTTAAGTATTTTTTTTTGTTCCGAAATGAAAAATTAATTAGTGAAATATATTAGTGATAATATTAGTAGTAATAATAGTTTCAATTATTAAATGAAAGGTTTAGATAATAGAGATTAAAATAATCGAAAATCTTTGACACTGACAATAGGAATAATTGATGTTACAAGTGTATTGTAAAATAATACAAAATGATTATGCTTTCCTACAACGAGGGCAAGACCACTTTGTATTTTGATTTGGTTTACGTCGAATCCTAACGCAAGAAAAATGGTATCGAAACCAACAATCGTTGCGTTCAATGCTGCCTTTTGAATCATGAAGTTTCTTGAAGCATACATTACACGACCAAGATAAATCATTTAAATTTTTGTTTTTAGTTTTCTCAACTAAAGATTTATAAGCTTCATCACTGAAGTAATTTTTTATATTCTCTACTTTTTTAAATCCACCTGGCACAGCATCCGATAAAATTTCAATACTCGCTTTGATATCATCAATTGTAATAATTTGATCCTTGGGAACCATTGATTCTATAAGTGTAGATGGAGCTATATGCTTTAAAAGTTGTCTTAAGTTTTCATCATTCGATACTTTTGTTTTTTTAAAACTGCTACATAAGTATTCTGATCCAAGAGGTGGTCTTTTTATACGTTTAAGTCGACCACGTGGTATTGATAGTTCAATAATCACTTTGCTTAAATCAATAGAAGATTGTAATGCAGAATCTTTGGATGATACCTTTTCTTGGTTATTGATGGATGATGCTTTTGGAGAAAGTTCTAATAGTTCTGTATTGCTATATAAAGAAGACGGCTATGATAACAAAAGTTGATCAGATATAATGTTGTCATTAACTTTTGGCAAACCTGGTAATTTTTCAAGTAAATTGTCATCGTAATAAGATGGTGATCGTGACGAATGTTGATCTGAACGTAGATCCAAATTATCAGATGATTGTGTTTCTGAAGAATTTTTTAAAATTTTCGTATTAGTACATAAAAATAATAGTTTTAATTGCAATAATTGATCGGTTGTATTGTTCTCGATGACTTTTGGTATTGTCTGTAATTTTTTAAATGAATCGTTACCAGAATGAGACGGTGTCAGTAACGAATGTTGATCTACATTTAGATCCTAATTATCAGATGATTGTATTTCTGAAAAATTATTTATAATTTTCGTATTGGTACATGAAGGTAATAATTTTAATTGCAATAATTGATCGGTTGTTTTGTTCTCGATCACTTTTTGTGTTGTCTGTAACATTTCAAATGAATCGTTACCAGAATTAGACGGTGCCAGTGACGAATGTTGATCTGAATTGAGACCCAGATTCCCAAATGATTGTGCTTGTTCCGGAAATTGGTCATTTGTATTGTTCTTTGTAACTTTCAATGCTGCTTAGGATGATTCAATCAAATCAGCGTCCGGATTCTTGGAATTTTCATTATTGGTAATGTCATTTTTATGAATTATGGACAGACTAGTAAATAATGCATGCTTGTTCACTTGATTGTCATTAAGGGTACTACTACTACCACCTCCATTTGCTACTCGTGTTAGAGACATAGTAGAGTAAAATATCTATTTCATAAAGATTAAGGGAGACCACTATAGTGTGATCAACGGAAAAAGATGATTTTTAGGTTTTTTTTAAAAGAAAACTCTGCATGACATGTTTTAATGTTTTAAGGATATATTTATGGATATACAATGAATACAAAATAAAATTGAGAGAACAATTGACAAAAATTCAAAATCATTAAATTTTTTCAATTATTTTTGAATTCCGCATTAGATTCAAATTTATGAACTATTTATCTATCCAAATTTATTAAACGGAATTAAATATTTAAACTTTTCTTAATTTTTTCCGATGCTTAAAAAGGTTTGAAATCTTCACATTATTTATCTATTCAGAACAATTTTCTTAGCTAAATTGAACTAATCATGAAATAGAACTTGTTTAAAACAATTGAAATCATGTCAGATTCTATTGTTTTCTTCCTAAGACCTCAAAACGTTGACAGCTAATGAAAACTTGATTTTCGAAAATCGGGGCGATATAAAAGGGCGTCAATTTTAAAATATTTTATTTCAAAATTTACTATGTGGGTTATATTTTTTACTATTTAACATCGTAATTTTAACAAAGACTTTTAGGATTGAAAATTACTTCAAAAATTACAATTTAACATCGTAAAAATAAAAGAAATAAAAATTACAATTCATAAACTATATTTATTCCTATATTTATCTTTCTATGTACTTTTGAGTAAAATAAATATTACAGTGCTGCCTCTGTTATAATACGAAGTAAGCTATAAAAATTACGATATTGTATCGTAATTTTTAAATATTAACTACGTCCTCCGCAAGAGGCGCTCTCATGACTTATGAATGTTTATTCGAATGGTTTATATGAACCTTAAAAACCATATAAAGTGTAGGCTCTTCGGTGGCCGAGTGGTCCAAGGCGTCGGACACTTCGCACTCAGAAGGACTCGGGTTCGAATCCAACGTCCGAACGATTATTATTTTATTCTTTTATTTAAAATTTCTTTTCAAATTTTACGATATTCACATCGTAATTTATATTGAAGAGCTTAAGACTTCGTATTATTTGTCTGGAGTATTATTTCTTAAGGGGGTATTCTGGTCTAGAGACATGAATTATAGGTAATTTTTGAAGTGCTGTAAAAAAAAAGCAAGCAATATTTTTAGTATCAATTTTTTTATACATTATTTATTCACATTAGAAGCATACAAAAAAAATTAAAACGTAAAAAAAATTCAAAATTCCGTTAGTTATCAGCTGATGAAGTGGGGAGTCTCAAAAATTTGGTGCGTGACCATACCCACGACCTTAACTCTCCTCGCAATCTGAATCCAAAAAATAACAAAGATTATCAATCTATAATAATGTCGCAATGTCTGGAACTACGGAAAAGTTGGAAAAAAATTTTTTTACAAAATGGCGACTACCTAAAGAAAAAAAAAATTTTTGTACCACTTTTTTGGACATTCTTCGATTTTTTAAAAATAGTAAAAATGAAAATTTGGGGATGGCCGTAGTTCCGGACATAGACAAGTCCCTAAGAAAGACTCTCAAAATTTCAAGTAAATCGGTTTGGTAGAACCTGAGAAATCACGGGTATTAGATTCAAAAACACAGTTCTGAGAAAAACGCGTTTAAAGTTTCAAGTAAAATTTTTGCAGTCTAAGTCATAAAATTATATTTTTAACTTACATTTATTCAATCTGCCATTCCTGCTGCATACATCGGACCTTCCTCGTTATATATATATATATATATATATATATATTGTGACATTTGAGATTGTCCGGTCCTCGGCGGATCCCACGCGTTAAATTAAATTTAGTAATAATTCATTTCTGTTCTGTAATTGATAATAATAATGATTAGAACCTGCGAGGCACGCGGAAAGATGGGAAGTCTCAGGTAAAGTAACGTGGCTAGTAACAGGCTTCCAGCAACGATCCCCGAAGACTCTGGTAGGTGGAGATTAATTATTGTTAAGTTAAGTTAGTCAGTAAGAATTAGTTATTAAGCAGCGGACAAACTTCCAACTCACCCACCGGAAGTGGACGACGATCATCGAGTGAGACGAGCCGCAATTAATTCAAGAAGACCCGGGGATAAGGCAAGGAAAGACTCGCAGCAAAACCAACGACCGTCAGCTTGTAAGCCACGAGCAGTTCAAGTTTCAAACGCGAGAGCACGCGCGCCATCAATCCGAGCCATGGACTCGACGGTTCAGTATATAACAATTTATGGTACCGCTGGCGCCATCTCTGAGGCAGCAGCTGAATTGGGCGATGGAGTGGGGAGTCGCGGGTGAGATCCACGTTGTCTGAGTGATTGCCGCCATCTTTGCTGGATGCTTGTTGCTGACAACACGTGTTTTGAAAATTTTCTCGTGCCGCTGATTGCATCAGTCATTAAAGTCTGGTTATTTTGTATTAATTGGTTTCAATAAACTAATCTGAGTGCCGCGAAGGCTGTATATTGTCGTGTCGGAAGTTGTCAAGTGCCGCGAAGGCAAATTGTTTAAAAACAAAAAGAGAAAAAAAAAAAAACCGTTGACAAATCATCGGCGAACCGCGTGTGTCGCAGTTGACCTTGAGGTTAATTAATTGCCGCAGCCTGGGGAGTAGTCATCACACCCTGCCGAGGATCACCGAGAGCCGGACAACAACCAGCGTCCCATCGTCGATCACAGTTTAGGGTGAGTGGAAGTTTGCACTGCGTTATCGGTCATTTTTTTTTATACCCTGTAATTGTGGGGTCGTATGGTTTATTTTTTTTTGTATTGATTATTATTATTATTTTGAACTTGTTTTTTTTGGTGTCGAATTGAGAATTTTGGTGCGTTGTTAAGCCAGAGTCAAAGAATTTTAAGTATTTATTTTTATTATTTACTTTAGGCTGTCTTTATTCTTGAGTAGAGACTGTAAGCTGTAAAGCAAATAAATACTAGTGTCTCGTGTTACGGCGCGTATAGCTAGTATATGCTCAAGGTTACAACGCACGAAAATCTTATGGAACAAAACCGGCACACAATATTACAATGACAATTTCTAAATAATTTATAATAAATAATTTATAATAAATAAATAAATAAGATTAATAAATAAATAAATAGGGGAAGTAATTAAATATTTTATGAAATTAGATGAATAATGAATAATGGGAAATAATGAAGATGAATGTAGGGGATAAAATTTTTAATACTGGTAAGAAATTTAATTATGACTAGAAATTTTGGTAAAAATTTTGGGTAAAGCCGTGAGAAAAATTAATAAAATTTTTCGTTGCCGATTTGAACTACTGCAAAGTCCCTGTTCGAGCGCCAGTTGAGACAAATCGCTTATTATCTTCGTGATTTTCATCAGCAGCCACCAGAATTCGCGGGTTGAACCCTGGCTTAGGCTGGCCTCTAACAAATTTTATTTTTATGCTGGACCGAGCAGTGGGCTGGGGTTCTTGCAAAGCAAAGACCCGCACTTATTCAAACTCGGCAACGTATATAAAAAAAGCTTATCAACTTACCTCACGGCTGATAATTTTTATGCTGCTTTCTTACAGCTAACTTACTTATTATTTCTAACTTAATTAATAGTAATTTATCGTATTAAATAATCTCACCAGTATAGTAAAATAGGGATAGAATAAGGTGATGAATACAATAAGGAAATTACTAGGACAATGGGCAAGTTTATTGCCAATTATAATAAATTCAATTACTTACAATGACGGTTCACGCAGAATACAATATTAGTGGTCCTGGCTAGAACGCAGGATACGCAGTAGTGGCCACGTGGACTAACTCCTTATCGTACACTGATTTTATCATTTAATTTATAAGATTATTTCCGCAAATATCTCGCCGGTAACGTATAATATTTTATGTGCTTAAATTTTATTATAATTAATAACTAATAAACAGTACAAATAATACTATTTTGCAAGTGAATTGCCTGGAAAATTATGCGGTTTACAAAATACAAAATATCGCAAGTATGACAATTAATAACGTCTGAACGTTAACGGATCCAGGATCGAAGTGGTGACGGATAATTTTTGGGCATAGGGCTCGCTTCCTGACTATCCCCACCTCTTCCTAACCGGCATGCGTCAACGTAAAGGATTGTCATGTGACCACGGCACTATGACATCAACGTCAGACGGCAACGAGACGGATCAAAGCGGGAACCGCAAGTCTGAGAGTGATGAAAGACAATTCACATTGTCTCAATCCCCCCCACCAAGCCAAGGTTACCCTTTTGGATTTCCGTCTAGGTTGTCCGACAATAATAATAATAAAAAAATTTATTTACATTAAATTATTTACAGTGGTGCGAATAGATCGCCCAAAATTGCAAGTTACTTGCCAGTAAATAAAAAAATAAATTTCCAGTGCAGGAATACTGCCAGATATAAATTAAAAGGAACATTGCTGGTCAATCACCAGTGTTACAAGTAAATTGCCAGTTAAAAGTAAAAGAACATTGCTGGTCAATCACCAGTATTGCAAGTAAATTGCCAATTTGAAATTTTTATATAAAAAAAAAGAAAAGATCGCAGCCGTTAGGGGTATTATGACCAAATTTCCCAGCCCAGTCCCCCTAATCTCAAGCCTACTTCGATCCTGGGACTTCGACCTGGATCTGCAATCTTTCTAACTAAAAACTAGAATTAAAATTATTTATTTATTTTTTTTTTTTTTTTTTGCTTAAAATAAAAGGAAATAATAACGTAATTTTAAATATTTATGTTCCACAGCCTCTGGGCTGTAAAAAAAAAAAGAATAATAATTTTCTGCTGCCAACTGCTACAGGAATTGGAGCTGTAATTGAAAATTATTACAATTGGCAACAATAATAAAATGAATCAATGAGATGAATATGATTAAGTGTATGTATTTTATTTAGATTTACAATCTAAATCGGTAACGTAGCAGAGTAAGTAATTTTAATCGGTCTTTTTAACAGCTCGTAGATGACTTCGATGAAACTGTTCGATTTCTTCTCGAGTATATTTCGCTGCGATCCAATCCTTGTAGCCCGGGTATCGGCGGTTGCAGGAATTACAATGCGGGTCAAATAGTTGGGCTGGAATGCCACAGCCTTGACAACGTCCCCGTAGATAGTCTTTGTATTGTTTGTCATGTGGACGGAAACACGTTGCCGTTGTAACTTGGTCCTGGTAACATACATGACACATGTCAGGCCGCCATGGTAACCGGCATTCGGAAATTTTGTGATCCCGTTGCCGACAATTTTGACACGCGTTCGTAATGTATAATGACTGAGCTTGCGTCGTTACCGTTTGTGTCCATGACTCTCTGAGCTCGGTGTGGCATACGCGAGGCTTGACGGTGACCCAGATTTTTTCAATGGCCTTGCAAAAGGTGTTGAAATCCATAAAGTGAAGACCGTTATGAATTACGACTTGTTGTGACGTATCTTGAGCCGCTGCGGTAGGATTTGGCGATGGTACAGTGTTTATGCCAGACAAAAATTGTTGGTACGCCTCTTTTGGTTGCAGTGGGACCTGATACTTCGGAGCTGCGGTCGTCTGGGAATACGGTAACGAATTGGCGAACGTTACCATTTGGATCTTGGTCTTGATATCCTTAGAAATAGCACCAGAAGCTCTCAGTGTCGTTACTTCCTTCTCAGTTAACTCTTGGCGGGCCATTCTCCGGGCAAGCAGTGATGATGGTGGAAATCTGGCATTTTCCGGTGATGGACGTTGATATGCGCCCTCACGGATTTTAAGTCCAGGATTTGGACCACACGCTGACGATTGTTGAGCCAGTAACGATATCATCGACTTATTATTTGGAGTGATCCCAATATCATACTCCACTGGAATTGCAGACTGTGTTGGTAACGTCTGACAACTAATTTCAGTAGTAATTGACGGTGTTTTGGCGGTGACGGCTTGAAACTTATGCAGAAATTCTTCTGGACTGGGCAGCTTAATTTCAGAGATCATCTGCTGACTTTTCTGAACTTGCTCCGATAACTGTTGAAGCTGAGCAGTAAGATGCATGGTGGTATTTAATTCTGGAGCAGTTGGAGGTACTTTTAGGGACTCCAACTGTGTTTTGAGTTCTGCCACTTGCTCAGTGTTGGTTTGGACCACTATTTGCAGGTCTTCGAGTCTCTCGTCGATACGCTCCATCCACTGGGTATCGAATCTTGATATCCCGGATGATGTTGACGTGACCGTAGGACGTTGACTGGTGGCACGGTCAATACGAGCATGTAATTTACTAAATTCATCTTTCATGAATTTAGTAAGTGTCTCAAACATTGCTGACGTAGGAGTTGTAGTACTCGGTACATATAATACAGATGATGGCCGACCAAACTCGATGCCAGTAGTTGTTTGCCATGGCGGCAACGGATTTTGGGACCCAGCAAATGATGTTGATCCAGTTGACCATGTTGGTGATGGTGTGATTGCTGTTGTGATGACCGGTGCAGCCGGTGACGAGATTGGCGATGTTGTTGCAGTAATAGATGGTAATTCTGATATAGATGCAGATTCGGTGTCTAATGAAAATGACAATGAGACAGATGGTGGTGTAGTTGGATGAGTGGATGGCGTTTCTGAGTCGGATATTTCACCCTCAGACTCATGAAGTGAGACTTCGGTATCCGAGTCTCCAAAAATTTTCACTTTCATGATGAGTGATCTGGAATATATCGAAAATAATCAGTTACGTCTCGAGACCGTCTGGGAATTTTTAAGTCATTGTAATAATATGTGCCAATTTCGTTACCGGCATTATCTTGTAATTTAACTACTAGAGGACTTAAAATTTTAGATACAATGGCGGGTCCCGAATATTTTGGTGCTAATTTAGCACTGTAACCATCTACTTTTTTACTCAATTTTTTATTTAAGTAGTAAACTTCATCACCGACTTTTAAATCTATTGGAGTATCAGAAAATTTTTGTTTATTTTGTTTACGCGTACGTTCCCGAGCTTTCAACATATTTTGCTCAACAAAATGTCTTAATTCGATTGCACGGTCCATTCGGGCTTGCCAAACGGTAACGTCAGATACGTCTAGATTTTCAAGAGGATCGGTATCGTTAATCAGTCGTGCGTCACGTCCGTGATTTAAATAAAATGTTGACACTCCTAAGGCAGTGTGTACCGAGGTATTGTACGCGAATTTTAAATCATCGAGATGTTCATCCCAATCTTTTTGATTTTGACTTGTAAACGCGACAATCATAGGTTTAATTGTGCGATTACAGCGTTCAACGGGATTTGCACAGGGGTGACCGATAGGGGTTGGTGTGAATTTTATGTTAAATTGACTAATTAAATTAATTATGTCTTTATTTATAAATTCTTTGCCATTATCTGAGATAATTTGACAAGGAGGGCCCCAATGATTAAAGACAGCCGTCAGGTGATGTTTTATAATTTTACCCGATTGTTGTTTCAAAGGGAAAATTTCGAGATAGCGAGTGTACAAATCTTCGATAACGAGAGCATATTGGTTCCCCATAGTTGAACGAGTATATGGGCCGATGGTGTCAATCGAGATAATGGACCAAGGTTGGGTTGGTGGTCTCGTGCCGATATATCCTTGTGGTTTTGTCTGGTCACTTTTAGTCATTATACAAGTCTCACAAGCTGAGACGTAAGATGCAACATCTTTGAACATTCCTGGCCAGTAAAAATTGTCCCGTATCCGTTGGTACGTTTTATCGATCCCGAGATGGCCTGATTGGGCTTCGCAGTGGGCTTTCTCGATAGCTGGACGGATTTCTGGCTCAGTTAAAACGACTTTCCAAGGATTTAATTCACCGAGTATTTCCTTGACAGCTAGTGGACGGTAAAAATACAATTTATCATTCTCATATTTCCACTCACGATAATTATCCGGATATTTTTGAACCACGCGGACTTTCTCATCATACCAAGCAGAATTTTGCGCAATTACGCACAGCGATGGAGAATTAGGATCTGAAACGAGTAAATTGGCAGTCTCTGGTTCTTCATATCGACGTGAAAGTGCGTCTGGAGCTTCATTCTGCGTACCCCGATAGTGAACAACTTCGATATCGTAAGCAGAAATGTCAATAGCCCACCTAGCTAATCTACCTGCAGGATCTTTTAGCGAGTGAAGCCTTTTTAATGCAGAATGATCGGTATAAACCGTGACTGGTAAACCCTCGATGTAACCGCGTAATTTCCGTAAGGACCACACGACAGCAAGACATTCTTTCTCTGTTGTCGTGTAATTCATTTCTGCTTTGTTTAACGGTCGACTTAAACAGATAATCAAATTTTCCCGGTCGAGTTCTGGATCGTACTGAGTTAAAACAGATCCTAACCCAGTGTTGCTAGCATCAGTATATAAACGATATGGTAAATCTGGGTGAGGTAATGACAATGTTGCAGCCTTTAACAGAGCTTCTTTCGTTTCGACAAAAGCTTTCTCTTCAACATCTGTCCATTCCCAAGGAACTCGAGTACTTGTCAGCTTATTCAAAGGACCTTGAACTTGTGCGACATTTTTAAGATGTTTATGGTACCAGTTAACTAATCCATTAAATCTTCGCAGTTCCTTACGGTTAGTGGGTCGTTTATAATCTGCAATCGGTTCTAATCGAGCTGGATCGGGTTTCAAACCCTTTTCATTGATGATAAAGCCCAGGAAATGAACTTCAGAGCATCCAAAATGACTTTTTCCTTCATTCATCTTTATTCCAGCCTTGCGGAAGCTTTCGAAGACAGCTTGAAGAAGAATTTTATGTTCTTTTAAGTCATCGCTGATAATTATCCAGTCATCGAAATAAGCAAAAATTTTATTTTCAGCTTCAATGTGAGAAAATTGTGTTTTTAATGACTCAACAATTTCTCGTCGTACCGTATCCGAGACTTCTTGATAAGTACTGGGGGCATTTGTGAGACCAAACGGCATCCGGACCCATTCAAAAAGACCTCGTCCATCTACGCAAAATGCTGTATATTGACGGCTATTTGGCTCAACTAAAACATGATGAAAGGCATCACTGACATCAAGTACTGAAATTACTTTAGCACCCTGCAGACTTGACAAAATACGGTGCATGATCGGTAACGGATAAGCAGATTTTTTCGTGACTTTATTTAATGGCCGGTAATCGATGCACATGCGCCAGGTATTATTTTTCTTCGGTACCATTACCGGCGAACATGCCCAAGCACTATTCGAAGGCTGAATATAACCCTTCGCAAGTAATTCATCTACTTTATCATGCATCGCTTTCATTACTGGAGGACTTCTACGATAAGGTTTGGTACGCACCGGAGTGTCATCAGTTAGTTCGATTCGATGTTGAACCACGTGTGTTAAACCCAACGGAACTTGTTTGTTTTTCCCAAATTCGGTTGTTAAAAATTTTTCGAGATCATCACGTTCAGCTGAGGATAATGCATTCAACGTTGCGAGGTTAGTGAATCCAGACCGAGAGAAAAATGAATGAAGTACATTACTGGTATTTAATTTCCAAGTATTTTCCTTGGAATTTACTTGAATATCTGCTAGCTGCCAGAAATCAAGACCAAGAATAACTGGAGTAAATAATTTAGATAAGACACTCAACCAAGTAATGATATCGTGACCGTCAAGTTTTATTTTAAATGGCGCTCCACCACGTGTTTGCGTGGACTTGGAGTTAGCCATTGTTACCCCATGAGTGCTAGTGGGATCAGGTGTGAGATCAGGTGTGATTTTCTTTGATTTGTTCATAAGCAATCTCAGAAATATAGCTGCGCTCACTCCCACTGTCCAGTAATGCTTCCAATTCATATTTACCGATAGAAATTTTAGCAGCCATGCGACTGACTGTTGAAGGTGCTTTAAGACTCGCTGAAGACGTCATTAGACTGTAATTATAATCATTACTGAGCATCGGCAGTAATGTTCTTTGTTTAGTGTCTGCATTCAGTGATATCGTGAATTTTGGGGCATAAGCAATTTCTTCACTGGAGTCAGAGCGATACTCATCGATCTCTGAGTCATATAAAGGACTAATATCCTCCCTTAGATCACAGAGAAGGGTATTGTCTGTCTCTGAGTCGGTCTCAAACTTTGTGACAGTTTGTCGTTGCCGTTCGTCGATCTCACAGTCCAGTAATGAAATTTTAGGTGGAGATTTTAGTTGATTTTGATTAATTTTATTTTTAGAATTACGCGACGGATTTATGGATTTTTTAATTTTAGATTTTAAAGTTTTTATCGGATCTTTAAATTTTGGTGTTTTGACATTTAGAATTTTCTGTGACGCTTCAGAACTCGTCTCCCAATTGGACTCTCCATCTGCCGGCTTGTCAATAATTTGATCGAGAGGAGTTGTAAAGTCAATTAAATCGACGTTGAGATTTTCCGAAACGTGACCGACTGATTTTGGAGCATCTGCAGCAATAGGATAATTTAGAAAGAATTTCCCATTACTGATCATGAATTCAGGGGCATCAGGATTTAATTTAGACAACTCAGGTGTGAAGTTACCGATTTCACTCGATTTATCCGAATTTTTAATTGATACAGAGGCCCTGGTAACGTGATTGGTGTCTACCAGGGCACTTACTCGGTTTTTGGAGATGAGGGACGAGAACGAAAGAGCAATCCCGCCTTGATACGCAGTTCATCCGTTACTGGACCACAACAAACCTCAGCAACGTGACCAATTCTCCCACAACGACCGCAGACAGGAGCTTTTGGTGTAAAATTCGATGATACTGGGATTGAACTGACTTTTCCCGGTGACGTATTTACAGTAGCCTGATCTAGTTTTTCTAAGATGGTTTTCATCATAGACTCAAAGTTACTTAATAAGGTGGAAGACTCAGAATTTAAATTTTTATTAGATGAATCTAACTGTGCTGGATTTTGAGGGTATTTAGAATTATGAAAACTTTTATTGTTGTTAAAATTATTATTTCTATTAAAATTGTTGTTTCTATTAAAATTATTTCGGTTAGAATTGTTGGTTGCAAAATTATTATTACCGGGTGAAGTGGACGGCTGTAAAGTCTCGATACTGTTTAGTTGATCGGATTCTGAGTCTTTGATGGAATTTAATTGTATACGCGTTTTAATTCTACTGTTATTTTCTTTAGAAGTTTTGAAATAAGGGTTCAACGCATCAGCTGTTGGCTGCCAAGCACTAACCCGTGTATACAATTCTGCGTACGTCATTATTGTCGTATCCGAGAATTTTTGTAAAAAGTGAGGGTTGAATCGCGAAACTATGATTCGAATTTGTTTAGCCTGCGGTAACGGATCTTCGAGCTTTGCAAAAGCACTTTGCATGCGATTAATAAATGCAACTCCTGTCTCGTCGTTGCTTTGTTTAGCCGAGTAAATCCCCTGCAACACTGCCTCATCTGTTTGCTGAACCTGCCAAATCTTAAAAAACTCTTTGAAAGCCGCCCAGCTATGAAATAAACCTTCATTTTCATAGTACCACTCTAGTACGTCGCCGCTAAGGGTGTTGGTTACCACTGCCTGAAAATTTTCGAAGGAAATGTCGTTGCTGACCATCCGCTGCTCGATTATTTTTAAATATTTCTTTGCGTCAATTGGAGAAGTTCGATCACGAGAAGGAAACGAAATATTCCAAGATTTTACGAGGCGACTAAGATCATACAACCGTATGTATGAGTTGATACATACGATGGTATGAGTTGACGTAGCTGGTAAGGAGAGGGTTTGTTGCTTGTGACGTCACAGTGGCAGCGGGAAATAATTCTCTCGGCATCAAAATACTTGACGCATTCGACTGAAAATTCGGGGGTGGTAATTGTGCACCCGGGGGTCGTAAAACCGTACTTGAAATCCGAAGCAAATGTTGACGTTCGGCTTGCAGGGCTTCAATTTCTGTTCGTAGTCCCGAAACTACGTTTTGTAATACGGCGACGGAGGTCGTATTTTGGGCTTCAGAAATTGGCGCAACCCCACTAACGTTGTGAGGGTTAACATTAACGTTACCGGTCGCACTGGTAGTCGAAACATTATGATTATGATTTACAGGGTGACTTTGGGTACATATAGTACTGTTGTGGAAATCATTGTTTGGCATAAGGTTGCCGAGATCGTCCATTGCACTCGTACTTGCAATTGCCGCGCCCGATGTAGTGGGGAAATGTAAGAGATCAACGGGATTGTTAGCTAAACTGACCGAAGGGGGTGGCTGTACGATCGGCGTCCTTGGGAACGGCATGATTTGACCGAAAATTTTTCTGTATTAGTCACAATAAATTCTTTGCAGTAATGACTTATCAAAATTGTATAATTAATACTTTTGTTTAATCCGACTAATTAAAAGTTTTATCGGATTATGAGTGAATTTATTCTGTGAATAATTATCAAGTTGAAATTTTATTTAAGGCTGTAAAGATTATTTATTTATTAAATGTAGTAAATTAATAATTTGTTTTGGTAATTAGAGTTCTTGATGAATCATAAATTTTAATTTATTACTGCAAAGATTTTATTTGAAGTTTGTTTAATTATTTTATTTTATTTTGTCGAGCAAACGATATCTTATTTTAAACCGGAAACGTTTATAATCTTTTGTATCACAAAGAAAGTTATTTACTACGGACAAAATTTTATTTTAAAATTTTAAGTATTTATTTTTATTATTTACTTTAGGCTGTCTTTATTCTTGAGTAGAGACTGTAAGCTGTAAAGCAAATAAATACTAGTGTCTCGTGTTACGGCGCATATAGCTAGTATATGCTCAAGGTTACAACGCACGAAAATCTTATGGAACAAAACCGGCACACAATATTACAATGACAATTTCTAAATAATTTATAATAAATAATTTATAATAAATAAATAAATAAGATTAATAAATAAATAAATAGGGGAAGTAATTAAATATTTTATGAAATTAGATGAATAATGAATAATGGGAAATAATGAAGATGAATGTAGGGGATAAAATTTTTAATACTGGTAAGAAATTTAATTATGACTAGAAATTTTGGGTAAAGCCGTGAGAAAAATTAATAAAATTTTTCGTTGCCGATTTGAACTACTGCAAAGTCCCTGTTCGAGCGCCAGTTGAGACAAATCGCTTATTATCTTCGTGATTTTCATCAGCAGCCACCAGAATTCGCGGGTTGAACCCTGGCTTAGGCTGGCCTCTAACAAATTTTATTTTTATGCTGGACCGAGCAGTGGGCTGGGGTTCTTGCAAAGCAAAGACCCGCACTTATTCAAACTCGGCAACGTATATAAAAAAAGCTTATCAACTTACCTCACGGCTGATAATTTTTATGCTGCTTTCTTACAGCTAACTTACTTATTATTTCTAACTTAATTAATAGTAATTTATCGTATTAAATAATCTCACCAGTATAGTAAAATAGGGATAGAATAAGGTGATGAATACAATAAGGAAATTACTAGGACAATGGGCAAGTTTATTGCCAATTATAATAAATTCAATTACTTACAATGACGGTTCACGCAGAATACAATATTAGTGGTCCTGGCTAGAACGCAGGATACGCAGTAGTGGCCACGTGGACTAACTCCTTATCGTACACTGATTTTATCATTTAATTTATAAGATTATTACCGCAAATATCTCGCCGGTAACGTATAATATTTTATGTGCTTAAATTTTATTATAATTAATAACTAATAAACAGTACAAATAATACTATTTTGCAAGTGAATTGCCTGGAAAATTATGCGGTTTACAAAATACAAAATATCGCAAGTATGACAATTAATAACGTCTGAACGTTAACGGATCCAGGATCGAAGTGGTGACGGATAATTTTTGGGCATAGGGCTCGCTTCCTGACTATCCCCACCTCTTCCTAACCGGCATGCGTCAACGTAAAGGATTGTCATGTGACCACGGCACTATGACATCAACGTCAGACGGCAACGAGACGGATCAAAGCGGGAACCGCAAGGCTGAGAGTGATGAAAGACAATTCACATTGTCTCAATATATATATATATATAACGGAACAAAAGGGCTTACCAAGAAATATAGATTCAGGTAGTCGGAGAATCCATTATGTCTTTTGTTCGATTAGTTGCAGCCCAACCGGTTTGGATGCCAGCTCAGCAAAATACTTATTTCTCCGAAAATAATTTGAATTTTGAAAAATCCTCTCGTAGACATATTCTTAAATAGTTAAACTATGAAAATATGAAAAAAAAAAAATCGATTTTTTTTTATTTCTAGACCAGAATACCCCCTTAAATGAAATTTCCAACGCTACTTCGTAAAAATTACGATTGTAAAAGTCTAGTCCACCACTACAATAATCAATAGGACAAATTACGATATTATTATCGTAAATTTAATTAGAATTTTTTTTCCGTGTATTTATATGGTGGTTATGCCGCATTTATACGGTGATTATGCCGTCTTACTCTTACAAGCTGAAAAATACTTTTCATTTCTTTCAGTTTCATTAACAAGCAATCTTCAGATTCTATAACAGATACAATATCTTTTACTACTACTTGTATTCTTAAATGATTCATCTCTTCACTATGTTCTGCTTTGAATTGTTCAATAAAAAAATACAGTTCATTTTCACTTTCAAAAAAAAGTTTTTTTCAAAAAAATTTCTTTCTTATTAAAAAATAGAAACTCTTGAAAATGGTAAAAATTTTTCAATTTAAACATCAAAATATGTTGATTGAAGGAAAAAAAATCGGTCTGTCAGTAGACCCTGTGGGCCAGCCCCCAAACTTCCCGCTGTTTTCGAGCTCAAGAACCTCAAAAACATTATTGTGAATACATTTTCGAGTTCTTCGAGCTCGAAAATACGTTTGCATGCTGTTGTTTTCGAAAAAAAACGTTTTTCACCATTTTTTCTTCAACGATATCTCTCAAACGAATAAACCGATTGAGACGGTTGAGGTGGCAATCGACGCGTTTTGTCAAGTTCTAGAGCTGATCAAATTTTGGATTCGATTTATTGAGTAGTTTTTGAGATATTTCAGAAAAAATAAAAAAAATTTTTTTTTAATTCTTTCGATAACGGTTTCTTTTGAACGAATGAACCGATTTTGATGGTTGAGGTGGCATTTGACGCGGCTTATAAAGCTCTAGAGCCCAGTCCATTTTGGAATCAATCTATCGAGCACATTAAAAGTTATCCAAATAAAAACATTTTTGAAAAAATTTTATTTTTGGAATATCTCTGAACGAGCCCTACCGATCAAGCTCAATTTTCTCACGGCTTCAAGATATTGACAATCCGCGTCGAATGACACCTTAAAGTTCAAAATAGGTTCATCCGTTCAAAAGATACAGGTATTTACATACATACATACATACATACATACATACATACATACATACATACATACACTCGGACATCATCTTGAAATTAGTCAGAATAGCTTCCTAGGACCTCAAAACGTTGACATCTGATGGAAATTCGATTTTCGTAAATCCGACCGAAACCTATAACTTCCCAAATTTTTGAAAATTTTCAATTTTCTTAGTGGAAAGTTAAAAATTTTGATTCAAGATAAAAATTCCAAGATAATTATTTACTTGGTGCAAGAAAATTTTAGTTTTCCGAATCGTTGAAACAAAATTTCTTGAATCAGGAATTTTTTTCATGATTCGAGTTAACTGTTTTTTCTATGTTGTAATAATTCGCAAGAACATCAGTTAATTTTGAAATACATTTAGGATCAATATTAATAACTAGAATTATTTAATGATTAAAAATTATAAAACTTCTTCAATTTAAACATGTCTAAACACTGCAGTGTTAATGTAGTTTGGGTATTTTGACCTAAAAGTTTTTTTTAGCTCATAAAGTTCTTTATTTGTACGTTATGAAAACCTACACGCGTCTTTTAAATTTTAGTTTTTCTACACAGAAAATACAGTTAACTTGAACCAAGAAAACTATTCTTGATACCAGAGAATTTTTTTTAACGATTCGGAAAATAATAATTTTCTTACACCAAATAAATAATTATTTTGAAATTTTTATCTTGAATCAAATTTTTTTTCCACAAGTTAACATATTTTTATGCTTTAATCGAAAAATTTTTACTTGTTTTGAAAGTTTTTATTTCTCAATATAAGAGATATTTTATTCAATAAAGCCATGTCAGGTTATTGTAGCAATATTGCATTTTTTTGTTTGAAAAAAATTAAATTTCTTGGAATAATTACTATTTGTTCAACGCGAGAATTTACGTATGCTTCAACCAAGAAAAAAAAGTTGCTCAAACCGAGAGAAAAATTTCTTGGAAGAAAATATATATATGGAGATAAAGGAAGTTACTGGTGCTAGGCAGCAGCAGCAAGAATAGTTCGGTGCTCGCCACTAGATAGTGCCTACGACTTGTAGTGTCTCTGGTAAGAAACTTATTTCAGAAGTTTTATATTCCAAACTTGTGACTATTCAGGCTCGGGTATTCCTCCGTTATATGACTGAGTGATGAGTACCTTTTTGATGGTAATATAGTACATCCTATATTACATAATGACTGTAAAGTGAGCGAATGAAACAGAATGGATCTGGTTTAGGCGTGAGGTTTTAAACAATTAAAAATTGCACCAGAATTAATAAAGAATAAATTATAGATTTATTTACACTTATATACACCTTAAACTGTAAGAATATACACGTAATAGCGAATGCGACAATAAAGTACTTGAGCGAATGCGACATAAATTACACGTATAATAATTGACACGTGTTTAAGAGCGGTTAGATTCACGGAATTAATTCAGATATTGATTACACGTAAATGACAATTTATTTATTCTCAATAAATAGCAGCCTTAATTTACTGACTAAATATTGAGAGTAATTAGCTGAGCGATTTAGTTTTATTTAACACCAAAAAATACTTGTAATTAGAGAAGCGGTTTCAAATACACGAGTCATACGGTACTAGATCACGTTGTAGAATCGTATAATGAAACGATGGCGTTATGAAACGATGGCGTTTAATGAAACGATGGCACTATTCTGACCTTGAAGTCAGTAGCGAGTTCGGCAACTCCCGGAGTAGCGAAAATGCACGAAGAATTTGAAATTAATCAAGCTCGTGACTGAACAATGACAAAAATATATATTATCAATGTTTTCTTGAATAATTTATCTCCGAATTTGAACTTGAACTTTAAAAAAAAATATTTTAATCACAAGTCTATAGAATTTCTACCATATGGTTAAAAATATACGAATGACATAATACATTGTAAAGCAATATATAAATATATATATATATATATATATATATATATATATATATATATATATATATATCTATATATATACATTTATATTCAAATAATTAAATAGAGCCATTTATCATTAATAATTATATATTATTTTTTTTACCCTGTACTTGATGAATTCCGTATAAGCACCTCATTAAATCAGTAGAACTGTTGTGTGAACCCGGTAGAAATGCCGTATAAATTCAGTACAAATAGCGAATTATTACGGTAACAATGTTATATTACTACGGTAGAAATCCGGTATTATTACGGCACAAATGCCGTATTTTTACGGTAGAAATAATGTATTAATACGGTAGTAATGCCGTATAAGCTCCGTATAAACGCAGTATAAGCTCTGTAGGAATACCGTAATTAAATTTCACAAACATACCGTATAAATACGGTAAAACTACTTGTTATCGACTACGTTTATGCTCTTTTAATACAGTGTTCAAACCGTATCATGAAAACGGCGAGAGTATTTCACTAACATAAGAATAAATTTTTTAAAGATTTGAATTATAATTGAAACTATATAATTTAATATAATTTTAAAAATATTAAAAGATGTATACCAATAACTCCTTCAGATCTTGGTAATAAATATGTAAAATTCTTATGATATTTTATATAATTCTATGAAATTTTACAAAATTTTATGAAATTTCGTAAAATTTTATAAATTTTCATAATATTTTACAAAAATTTAGAAAAGTTTATGCCACCCTGTTTAGAAAATCTCATAGTATCCAATAGATTCTCCTAAATGCCCATAGAGATTTTACAAGAATAAATGAGTTCTATGAGAAGTGCTATAGTTAAGCATAGGGCCTTATATATATAGCTATAAAAATCTATCGGATTTTGTAAGCAGGGCAATAACTCCATGGCATCTTGATAACAATTATGTAAATCTTTATAAATTTTTTTTGTCGGCGCAGTAGATAGCAGCGAGGACTTCGAATGGAGAGGTCGTGGGTTCGAGCCCAACAGCCACCACGATTTCTTAATCAATAAAAAATATAATTAATTTATCTCAGTAATGCCTTCACCCACTAGATCAATGTTCAAGATCTAATTGCAATTTTTTTTTAGTAATTTACTCCAATTGAAAAAAACGATTCGAAACGATTTGAAATGCCCATAAGAAGAGCGATTCATTTGATAAAAATGTTAATATTTTTATGGAATCATAAATGCTGAGTGTAGAAATTTATAAAATTTCATGAAATTTTATCAGGCCATTTTGTTGAAAGTTGAAAGATGCAATCCGTTTGAATGTAAGTTGTTTCATTGATGATGACCAGAACATAAGAAAAAGACGCATAGGCTTATTGGAATGAGAATCGAGAATTAATATAATTTATTACTACTTAAAAAATTTATCGAAAATCCAGTTTGATATTTATAAGAAAAAAATTGAAAAACCGGTTGACCCTAAAAAGCAGCTCCAAAATTTCCCGCTGTTTTCAAGCTCCTTAAGCTCCATATCATTATTGTCGATATTCACAGTTTTTACAAGTTTGACAATGCCCTTCATATATTTGTATTTCCGAGAATTTACATGATTAAGCCTGTCTATACTTGGTCAGATATAAATAAATAATTACAGAACTGACCATGTCGGGGTTTATGTCTGATCAGGCATCGTCAGACTCGCGCCAGCCAAATACTTGACTTAATATCCCCGGACAAAATAAACCCGGGCATAATATCCCCGCGACAAAATATCACTCCACTAAATATCCCAGCAACAATGTATCTCTGTAATGATATATAAAAAAAAAAAGTTTTATTCTTAGATTCGGTCCACTGCGTTTTGGGCCCAAAACGCCTAGTAAAGCAAATGAATAAGGAATTTCCAATTAATTAAGAACATTATTAGAGAATTTTAATTCGCTTGTTATTGTGCTGTGCTCTCCCTAGCAGACCTGATTGACCGTAGAATACGGTAAATCTATCGTAAAAATTCGGGTGGATTTACCGTAATTTACGGTAATTCATGGTAAATGGGTAAATTACGGTGGATTTACCATAAATCACGGTGGGTTTACCGTAAACTACGGTGGGTTTACCGTAAAATACGGTAAAGTACGTTACAGCCGCCGTAAAATGCGATAATTTTACAAAAATACGATGTTGCAAAGTCGATCGTAAAATATTAACAATAACCCTAGCGGATCCGAATTACGGTAAATACAGTGATTTACCGTGATTTACCGTAATTTTACGGCGCCTAGCAGAATTACCGTAAATTACGGCAATTTACCTAATTTGCCGTAGATTACCGTAATTTACCCTAGATTGCCGTAATTTACGGTAATTCTGCTAGGCACCGTAAATTACGGTAAATTACGGTAAACCACTGTATTTACCGTAATTCGGATCCGCTAGGGAAATCACCGAAAAACGCTGAATCTTGTAAAATACGGTAAACCCACCGTAAATTACAGTAAACCCACCGTAAAGTACGGTAAATCCACCGTAATTTAAGGTAGATCAATATTTTACAGTGGATTACCGTAATATACGGTAAACCTACCATAAATTGGGTTTGTCTTTTACATTTGTCAAGACAATTCTTTAAATTTCCAATTCCAATAATAATATATTTAAATTAAAACTTAGTTATTAATATGGTTTTTAATTGAACTTCTGAACTATTGTAATATACTGTCGGGAAATATTTTGTCAGAGAGATTTTGTCTAAGGATACTAACGCGTGTCACACTCCAGCAGGCTCATGGCTAATCTTTTTTTTCCGAGCTTTGGATTTTTTATATAATACACTCCTCACATAAATTAAGGGAGCAAGAAAAAAATCCAAATTTTTGGGGGATTTTCAACAGGCTGTAACCTGTATAAAAATGATCGTACAGCAAATAAAAAAAAGCAAATTGTAGCTCTAAGTGTCTAGTTTTTGGATCTGAGTTTGAAAAATTTTTTTTTCAATTTTTTTTTCAAGTAATCTTGAGAAAACCACCGACAAAAAAATTTTCGAAATTTTTTTGTTTTTTTCTTTTATCCTACGGACTTGGAAAAAATTATTTAGACTTAACCTTTATATGGACCAGATAACTTGTTTATTCAGCTTTAATTTGCTTTTTTAAAGATCTCGATACGAGCATTTTTCGCTGAGATATCGGTGTTTGAATGGAAAAAGATTATTTTGTCTTTGATTATCAATATCTCAGCAACCAATGATCGCACAGAAAATTCAAGGTTGGTTTCAAAAACTTGAATAAATTCTCTATAAGAATTGGCTATTAATTTTTTGAAAAAAAAATTTTTTTCAATCATAACATGAATTTCAAAAAGCAACCAAAAAAGGGCTTTTCGTGGTTTTTTGGAAAATCAAGCGCCTACTCAAAAATATCGCGGAAACCACTAATGTTAAGTGTGCTTTTTACTGTTCAATATACCCACAAAAACCCTACCAAGTTTCAATTTAATCCAGCCAACCGTTTTTATATCCTACTTGATTGAATTTTTGAAAAAATTAAAGGAGCAAGAATTTCGCTCCGAAAAGGTCATAATTATTTTTAAAAATAAAAAAAAAATGTTTTTTTTTTCATTTTCCTCTCCATTCTGTACCAGTGACTTGGTAAATTTGAAAAAAAAAGAAAAAAAAAAATCGAAAATTATTGAAAAAAAATTCAAAAATTCAAAAAATTAAAAAAAAAATTTTTTTTTTATTGGCTGCAAATTAAAAAAAAATTTAAAAAAAAAATTTTTTGAATTTTCGAATTTTTTTTCAATAATTTTCGATTTTTTTTTTTTTTTTTTTTTTCAAATTTACCAAGTCACTGGTACAGAATTGAGAGGAAAATGAAAAAAAAAAATTTTTTTTTTTTATTTTTAAAAATAATTATGACCTTTTCGGAGCGAAATTCTTGCTCCTTTAATTTTTTCAAAAATTCAATCAAGTGGGATATAAAAACGGTTGGCTGGATTAAATTGAAACTTGGTAGGGTTTTCGTGGGTATATTGGACAGTAAAAGGCACACTTAACATTAGTGGTTTCCGTGATATTTTTGAGTAGGCGCTTGATTTTCCAAAAAACCACGAAAAGCCCTTTTTTGGTTGCTTTTTGAAATTCATGTTATGATTGAAAAAAATTTTTTTGTCAAAAAATTAATAGCCAATTCTTATAGAGAATTTATTCAAGTTTTTGAAACCAACCTTGAATTTTCTGTGCGATTATTGGTTGCTGAGATATTGATAATCAAAGACAAAATAATCTTTTTCCATTCAAACACCGATATCTCAGCGAAAAATGCTCGTATCGAGATCTTTAAAAAAGCAAATTAAAGCTGAATGAACAAGTTATCTGGTCCATATAAAGGTTGAGTCTAAATAATTTTTTCCAAGTCCATAGGATAAAAGAAAAAAACAAAAAAATTTCGAAAATTTTTTTGTCGGTGGTTTTCTCAAGATTACTTGAAAAAAAATTGAAAAAAAAATTTTTTCAAACTCAGATCCAAAAACTAGACACTTAGAGCTGCAATTTGCTTTTTTTTTATTTGCTGTACGATCATTTTTCTACAAGTTACAGCCTGTTGAAAATCCCCCAAAAATTTGGATTTTTTTCCTGCTCCCTTAATTTATGTGAGGAGTGTAGATGCAAACTACATAAAGAGAAGTGAATCGTGTATTCTTCAGTCTAACATAGTAATTATCACCATGTAGAATGGTAACGCAAGTTTTTTAGCCGCATTATTTATTTCACATAGTGGTTTGTCCCATGATGAATGGTAACGCTAGCATGGTAATCATTCCTATGCTATTATGGAAATCATTCATATGCTATATTAAAATCATTCCTATGCTACATTAGAATATTACAATTTTGATGAAGCTGCATTCAATTTAAGGTAAAAAGGCTAATATTTAAATAAAGTTTTTAAGTTCAGAAATTAGGTTATTTGATTGATAATAAATAAATTTTGAACTGATTTAAAAAATTATTAAATAAAACATTAAAAATTAACATTGACATACACTAATGGAAAAAATTAAAGGATCAAAAAAAAATTCTAAATTTTTAGGCGTTTTTCAACAGGCTCTAACTTTGAGAGAAATGGTCGTACAAGAAAAAAAAAGAAAGGAAATTGTAGCTCCAAGTATCTACTTTTTGGATTAGAACTTCAAAATTTTTTAGCGTCAGTAATTTTAGAGTAATCTTAGAAAAACCAGCGACAACAAAATTTTCAAATTTTTTTAATTTTCTTTTTTTGGTCTCCGGGCGTGGAATAAAATTATTTTTGCTTAACCACTATAAGGATCGGATACCTTCATTATTCAGCTTTAATTTCTTTTTTTATGGACCTTGATACATCCACTTTTCGCCGAGATATCGGTCTTCAAATGGAAAAGGATCCTTTTGTCTTTGATTATCGATATCTCAGACACCAATGATCGCACAGAGAGTAAATGGTGGGTTTTAAAAATTTGAATAATTTCCCTTCATCGATTAGCCATTGCTTTTTCGAAAAAAAAATTTTTTCCTATCGTCACATGAATTTAAAAATGCAACAAAAAAAGGGCTTTTTGTGGTTTTTTGGAAAATCAAGCGCTGAAACGAAAATATTGTGGAAATCGATAATGTTGATTGTGCATTTTACAGTTCAATATGTCCACAAAAACCCTGCAGAGAGCCAGATTAATCCAACCAACCGTTTTTTTGTATCACGTGATCAAATTTAAAAAAAAAATTAAAGGATCACGTTTTTTGCTCTGAAAAGCTCATAATCTTTAACAAGATGAAAAACAGACATTTTTTCTGAGCTTTTTCAACAATGTTATTGCAGACAGTGCCTAAATTTCCAAAAAAGAAAAAACTTTTTTTTCGAAACAAAATTTTCAAAAAAAAAAAAATTTTTTTTAAATTTAATGACTGAGAGATAAGTAAAATCACGGAATGCAGCAAAGTCAACGTGTTAAAAATTATTGGGTGTTGGTTTTGTAAATTTCCTAAAGTTATTCCAAAAAAAAATTTTTTTGAAAAAAATTTTTTTTTGAAAATTTTGTTTCGAAAAAAAAGTTTTTTCTTTTTTGGAAATTTAGGCACTGTCTGCAATAAAATTGTGGACAAAGCTCAGAAAAAATGTCTGTTTTTCATCTTGTTAAAGATTATGAGCTTTTCAGAGCAAAAAACGTGATCCTTTAATTTTTTTTTTAAATTTGATCACGTGAAACAAAAAAACGGCTGGTTGGATTAATCTGGCTCTCTGCAGGGTTTTTGTGGACATATTGAACTGTAAAATGCACAATCAACATTATCGATTTCCACAATATTTTCGTTTCAGCGCTTGATTTTCCAAAAAACCACAAAAAGCCCTTTTTTTGTTGCATTTTTAAATTCATGTGACGATAGGAAAAAATTTTTTTTTCGAAAAAGCAATGGCTAATTGTTGAAGGGAAATTATTCAAATTTTTAAAACCCACCATTTACTCTCTGTGCGATCATTGGTTTTTGAGATATCGATAATCAAAGACAAAAGGATCCTTTTTCATTTGAAGACCGATATCTCGGCGAAAAGTGGATGTATCAAGGTCCATAAAAAAAGAAATTAAAGCTGAATAATGAAGGTATCCGATCCTTATAGTGGTTAAGCAAAAATAATTTTATTCCACGCCCGGAGACCAAAAAAAGAAAATTAAAAAAATTTGAAAATTTTGTTGTCGCTGGTTTTTCTAAGATTACTCTAAAATTACTGACGCTAAAAAATTTTGAAGTTCTAATCCAAAAAGTAGATACTTGGCGCTACAATTTCCTTTCTTTTTTTTTCTTGTACGACCATTTCTCTCAAAGTTAGAGCCTGTTGAAAAACGCCTAAAAATTTAGAATTTTTTTTTGATCCTTTAATCTTTTCCATTAGTGTATTTCAACATGGGTTAGTTTTATTAAAAAAATATTAAAGTAATTTAGTTAATTATTGAAAATACATCAAATTAATATTTTATTGTAAGTGAAAATATTCATTTCGAATTATCAGTGTAAATAAAGTTAGAAATAATCTAAGTTGAAAATATTTAATCCAGCTCATTAGAATATAAATTTTTCCGTCTGCAGCAGTGACGATAGGTGTAGTAGAATAATATTTTAAATCAAAATACAATAGACAATGATACTGGTCAAATAATACTTGAGTTTCGTGTGATTGGCAATGGTCATTGAAATAATATTCATTAATATAAGTTGTGATTAAAATTAATACATGAACAGGTTCCAACAAAACTAAATGGATATAATAAAATCAATGTCCTTCATCTGACGGAATTACTAAGATTGTCCCTTTGGTGGTTATATAGCCCAAATGACTTTCAAATATCGTAGAAAATATATTATTTGGATTTTCCGGAAATAATTGAGAGAATGAGTTGAAATTTTCAATATATTCTAATTGTAAAATCGGAGATGTTAATCCCGTAGTAAAAAAGGTATTTTCGGTAAGCAAAGTCATGTCATAATTAATATATTGGTCGCACATACTAAATAGCAGCGCTTAATATTTAAACTGCTTTTGAGCTGTACAGCAAAGGAATCAGTGCCATTCTAGCATGGTTTTGATAACTATGCCACAAAGTAATATTTACCAGTAGCATAATTACTACGCACTACGGTAAATATTACCAGAAATATGGTAATCATTCCCATGCAACTTAGTATCGATTCCTATGCATTCACAAAAAAGACTAGTTAACATGTAGAATGGTATAATCCACATTCTCTCCTCTCCGTGTATGCGAATCAAATCAGTTGCTAGAGGAAATCGTTTAGTAATTGTTAAAATTAAAAAAAATTAAAGCTGTAACGATAAGCTAGACCGTGCCGCTAACTTTTACGGTCACAAAATGAAGTAATATAGCCCCCTCTTAGAACTAGTCCGAGCCTCTAACTCTTGCAGTCACGGAATAGAAATCATCGCCTCCTCTCATAACTAGTCCGTGCCTCTAACTTTTGCAGTCACGGAAAAAAAAAATTACAGCCCCCTCTCATAACTAGTCCGTGCCTCTAACTTTTGCAGTCACGGAATAGAAAATTATCGCCACCTCTTATAACTAGTTCGTGCCTCTAACTTTTGCAGTCATGGAATAGAAAATTATTGCCACCTCTTATGACTAGTCCGTGCCTCTAACTTTTGCAGTCACGGAACAAAAAAATTACAGCCCCCTCTTATAACTAGTCCGTGCCTCTAGCTCTTGCAGTCACGGAATAGAAAATTATCGCCACCTCTTATAACTAGTCCGTGCCTCTAACTCTTGTAGTCACGGAACAAAAAATCACAGCCCCCTTTTTTTACTAGTCCGTGCCTCTAATCCTTGAAGTCATGGAACGGCATACTTCAGCGCCACCATTCGTGTGTATTTGCAGTCCCGGATCCATCCGTGACTGGTGGTTATAGACACTTCGACAGTAATTATTATTACAACAATAAAAATGAACGATGGATGAATTGAGTATCCAAGGACTTAGTTACGAACAATTATAGACTTTAGCTGCCAGGCATAATGTGTGTTAATGTTAAGGTATTTTTTATTAATTATAAAATTAATTGGTAAAAATTTTATAAGGTTAGAACATTTTCAACACTGAAATTAAAAGACATCTAATAATTTTCAATTTTTTTTTTTTTGTTTAATTAAAAAATTATATTAAGGGAAAATTAGCAGGGATCAAATAATTTTTTGAAAATTCATCATGAGTTCGAATATAGCAGACATCAGACAAATTTAAAATTATAAATAAATAGAGTACATAGTTTAAAAAATAACATTTATAAAAAATGCACTTATTAATTTCGAAATTTTTCAAATGCGCATTTTTTTTAAATTTAATTTTATTAATTATTCACTCTATTTATTTATAATTCCAAATTTGTCTGATGTCTGCAACATTCACACTCATAATTCATTTGCAATTTATTTGGTACAACTTCGATTTTCATTGAAAAGTGCCCCGTTGTTTTGTCTAGGAAAGACTTAATAATTTTTTGCAAAGATTTTCAACTTCCCGCTAAGAGAATCGACGATTTTCGAAAAATTCGGGAAGTTATTGTATTCACCCCGATTTGTAAAAATAGAAATTCCATCAGATGTTTACATTTTGAGGTCCTAGGAAGCTATTCTGACTATTATCAAAATGATTTCCAAGTGTCTGTATGTATGTTTGTGTGTTTGTAAGTGTGTGTGTGTGTGTGTGTGTGTGTGTGTGTGTGTGTGTGTGTGTGTGTGTGTGTGTGTGTGTGTGTGTGTGTGTGTGTGTGTGTGTGTGTGTGTGTGTGTGTGTGTGTGTGTGTGTGTGTGTGTGTGTGTGTGTGTGTGTGTGTGTGTAGACTCGAAAATATTGGCGAATTACTAAAAAAAAAATTTTTTCTTTAGATTTTTAGTAGTTTCTCAGAAACGAGTTGAACGATCGATTTCAAAATCTAATCAGCTCTAGAAATTAATAAAACGCGTCGATCGCCGCCTTAACCATCTTAATCGGTTAAGGCGTTCGAGAGATATCGCGGGAGAAAGAAATAGTGAAAAACGGTATTTTCGAAATATTGTCGAAACGACTGAACGGATCGATTCTAAATTTTCATTAGCGCTAGAATTCAATAAAACGCGCCGATTACCACCTCAAACGTCAAAATCGATAAATTAGTTCAAAAGCTATTGGCGTTGAAAATTCTAAAAAATAACGTTTTATGTTGTTTTTTCCGGATAAATCATAATATAGTGTCCTAAAATGTGTTTCAAATCATACAAACTTTTCCTATTTATGGTCTCTTTTGATGATCGTATAATTTCATCTAACTCGGTATTTAGTTTAAATCATAATATCAACAAAAAAATTGATAAAACACAGTTTTTAATATTTTTCTCGGATATTTTAAATATTATTGCTCTGACATGAGTCACAACTTATTTAAATCATGATTTTGTTTACTGACAATGATTTTTGCCTCAATGCGTTTATTTTATTGAACATAATCGGGAATTAAAATATAAAAACCGTTCTTTATTAATGATTTTTGATTCTTGAATTTTCAAACTTTAGCATAGAACGTTAGTTTTTAGAGCTTGAAAAGCTCATATAAAAACAATCGCATACATTAATATTTTTGAGCTCCGTGAGCTCGAAAACAGCGGGAAGTTTCGGGGCCAACCGACGCCCAGATTTTTTTAATTTTTTTTAATGATTTCTCAGAAACGACTTATACGATCGATTTCAAAATCTAATCGGCTCTAGAACTTAATAAAACGCGTCGATTGCAGCCTTAGCAATCTCAATCAGATAATTCATTCGAGAGTTATTGCGGGAGAAAGAAATGGTAAAAAACGGTTTTTTGCGAATACCTTTGAGACAACTGAACTTAACAATTCCAAAATCTGATCAGCTCTAGAACTCAATAAAATACGCCGATTGCCGCCTCTACCATCAAAATCGGTCAATTCGTTCGTGAGATATCGTGGGAGAAAGAAATGCTAAAAAACGGTTTTCTCGAAGACAATGGCATACAAAAGTATTTTCGAAAATGTACCTACAACAATGTTTTCGAGCTCAAGGAGCTTCTTGAGCTCGAAAACAGCGGAAAATTTTAGGGCTGGCCCACAGTGTCAACCGATCGACAGGTTTCTTTTTCTTTTTAATTATTGTCTATTTGTGGATCATTTTAAAACCCAAGCAACACTTGTTTGAGCAAGATTCTAAAGTAAATATCTTAAACAAGACGCTAGTGTCTTTTTCTACATATGTGTCTTTCGCGGGATCGTGTATCAAGAAACCTATGTCAAGATTTGTATATGTCTTGCTCATGGTATCGTACGCAAGAATATCAAAGACATCTTGAATACAGTGCAATGAAAAAGTGTCTGACGCATTTCTTGCACCAGTATAACTTACATTAGGTACTTTCACATGGGTTGCTCAAGATCTGTTCAAGGCTCAAGGTCGATTTTAAGTCTTGAGCAAGCCATGCTCAATTATTTTTAACAATAGTCTTCGTCCAGAATTGAGTTGTAATCTGACACAAATTTCTTGTGTAAGGTTTGCACTAAACTTGCAATTTAAATCTGATAACGAGTATCTGCAGCAAGACACATACGTAGAAAAAGACACTAGCACCTGTCCATCATGAGAGCAGACTTGCTCAAGAATTAAAAAAAAAAATCGTTGTATGAAATAATAACCTAAAAACTTACAAAAATTAAATATTAAATGATACAAAATTTTTATTTCTCATTCGAGATTGCCGTGTTATTTTGTCAAGGCCATATGGGCAAAAATATCAACTGAGAACTTTGTTGTTGAGAATTTTATTCTCTATTATTTTTGTTGATTTATATAACAGTTTACTGACTACATAAAAAGTAAAAAAAACTACAATATTTTACACTACTAACAGAAATTAAGAGATATAAAATAGTATATCGTGTGACTAGGGATGAAACAAGACGATTTCAGACTAGGGTGAGGTTGGCTGCCCCAGCCGCCGGCTGAATTAATTTCAAGCCGATGATGCGAAGAACTGTTAGAGAATGAGAAATATGTGATTTACAGTCACTTATTAAATAGTAAATGAGACAAAAATATTATTTTCACTCATTTTTTAGTAATTTTATTTGGTTGATTAAGGGGGGGGGGGGGTAGGGTTTTAAAATTTATTTTTTTTTATTTTTTTTCTAAATGAACAATATGTCGAGAATATTGTGTACATATTTTAAATCAATCCGAATAAAACTAACGGAGTTACAGCGTTTCAAATGACCGGCCGGTATACTTGATTTTTATACCTGCCCGATCTACCCCTAGTAGAAATCAGCTGCAATTTTCTTTGTTCTTCCGAATCCCTTTCCCCGGCTGTGTGTCTTTCAAAAGATGTAAACTGATGACTCAATATAAGTATAAAAATTTTTATTCTTTGATTGATAGTTTATTTCAAATTTTCACCAATAAAAACCTTTAAATGGATTTTCTCGAAAACGTTATTTTTAAAATCCGTGAACATCATAACTCAAAATGTACTGAACCGATCCTTTTGAAAATTTGAACATTACTTCTT
Organism: Microplitis mediator; assembly: GCF_029852145.1. Classification (NCBI taxonomy): domain Eukaryota; kingdom Metazoa; phylum Arthropoda; class Insecta; order Hymenoptera; family Braconidae; genus Microplitis; species Microplitis mediator. Next base: position 15,135,474 of record NC_079975.1, on the reverse strand, counting down.
CACATAATTCAACAGGTAACCACGAAGAGTTTTTTTTGTTTTTCATTTTTTTCTATTTTTTAATAACACATTAACCGCGATTTTTTGAGCTAAAATCGCGTTTTTCACTTCCAAGTGCTGCAAAAAATCGAAGAAAAAAAAAAACTCTTCGTGGTTATCTCGAGAAATACATCAACTATAAAATTCATATCAATTTTTTCTTTTCCGATGATCCGGTAACGAGTTATGATGGTCACCGCAAAACGACTTTTTTTCGAGGCGCCTCCGGAGATTCATCGTCACCGGCTTATTAATCAATGTTTATCGTTGAAAATTTTTTCTGATATTCTTTAAAAAATGTACGATAATATGTGATTAAGTTTAATGAAATTATATTACTCATCTCGCCGGGAAAAAATCACAAAAATATGCTTTTTTTCGCCTTTGAAACCCTACCCCCCCCCCCCTAAACTGTCACTTAAAATATAAAACGAGTGAAAATGATTTTTTTGTCATATCAACCGCGAAAGTTGAATTTGAGAGAGAAACAGTCAAAAATGTTTCAAGTCGTGTAGGAATGTAGAGACAAACAGAGAGAGAGAGAGAAGTTACTTTTCGATACAAGTTCGAGGAAAGATAACCAAACTATAGATTGCTAGAAATCGTATAGTTTTCGCCCTCTGCATGTTGCGTGAAAATTCAACTTTCGCGGTTGATATGACAAAAAAATTTTTTACATATTATTTAAATGGCAAAATACAACTTTATTGAGCTTCGTGGAGAATTGAGATATAAAGCTGCGTTTTAGAGGCAATTTATTTCATACTTTAGAGAAGCTTTTGGAATGAAAGGCACACGGAGAAAAAAATAATGTTCCTCGAACGATCTAAAGTATAGCAACTCGTAGATCGTTACCACAACAATATGTATACTTATGGTAACCATACCGTATCGTTCCTGTAACTATCTATTAGATAGCTGTGAGCCCTATACGATTTTCCGTAGTCGTCACCTCACACGGCACCACCTAACCTATTTAAGAATCCATTTTCGCGTCTATTTTGTGTGTCGGGTATAATTGTTGCTAGCAGACGCTTAATAAAAAAATTATTTTATTTAATCAAAATTATTCATTCATCATTCATTTATTAGTGATAAAGATTTTTAAACGTCTGATATCATTTGCAACGCACGTGACGTCAGATGGGGCTTAGAACGATACGGTATAGGTCTCAGAGCTATCTAACGTATTGTTGTCAGAACGATACAGTAGATCGTTGCAGTAACAATCTGGTAGATAACTTTTTCGTATTGTTACAGTAACTATACAGTATACTGCTTAGAACAATATTTTTTTCTCCGTGCAAAAGACTTTTTTTTTGACCACTCTAATCTAAATATATATATCTATGTATATAAAGTGTAGGTTTTTGGACATTCTTTGTGACAATGTGGACATTCTTCGCGATATTTATTCTTTGTAGTGTCATTTTTAACCAATCAGAGACGTGCTTTCTTACCATGAGTTGTAAAAAATACTTTACAATAATCATTTAAATAAGACCGCTAAAATTTGATCTCTGTTAAAAAGATTGATACATATTACTGCCAAGAAATACTACCGAATATTTATTGGAATGAAAGTTTTTTTATTATTTTCATAACATAATATATTTATATATCTAAAGTTATTAATCATAACTTTAATATTCATTTATACTTCTATATTAATAATTAGTTATTGTCAACTTGTCGGTTAACACAAAGGCGTATTCAGTTGAGGATATTCAACACATGGTCTGATTGATAGTTTTTCCCCAAAATATTGGCTATCAAAAAAACGTAAGATTTTTCAAGCACTATTTTATGATTCCAAAAATTTTTGTCACAAGATTTCTTTTATTTATTCTCTTATTTATCTATTTAATGTATGGTCTGTTTTGACAATGGTTGTATAATTTAAATTACGTTCTCAACAATTTGGTTTGTTTAAATAATTAAATACATTCTTCATGTTAAATAAGTGAACGAATAATGTAGTTTTTCTAATTTAAGTTACTAAACAACCTGTCAGCAGTGAGAACTGAAGCATCTGCTGACATAAAAAACTCAAATATTTAGAGACATAAAGAGCCAACTGAGAAAAAACTATTGTTGAAGTTCTCAAAATAAACTATAATCGTATAAATAGAATTGCTTAAAGAAGATTCAAGAAGAAAGATAAGGTTACACCTTGCTATCAACTGATTACAAGTATTACTGATGAATTGACATAAACAAGTAGACGTATTGTTGTTTTATAAGCAACTATTTTATTACTAATATTCAAAGTATTGTAAGTAATTTCATCATATTAAGTGAGTAATAATATTATTGATATTCAAAAATTTATAGGCTAACGAAAATTCATTACTTTCAACTGATTTGAAACTAATAATTTTTTACAATTTATGATTTCAGCATGATGCTTAGGAAACGTACCTATACTACGTGAACCATTTTTTTTAGATTTTCCAATCCCTCCCTCCCCTCAGTGATCAGTCGTAGTATATGCCAAGACCCCCTTTAGTTTCCACGTAGTAATTCATAATTATGATTTTTAATCATTTTACAGGCAAAAAGTGAAAAAAAATCGGTCTATCGGTTAACCCTGCGGGCCAGCCCTAAAACCTCCCGCTGTTTTCCCGCTCCACGAGCTCGAAAACATTATTGTAAACACATTGTCGAGCTCGATAATACTTTTGTATGCCATTGTCTTAAAAAAAAACATTTTTTAGCATTTCTTTCTCCCGCGATATCTCGCGAACGAACTAACCGATTTTGATGGTTGAGGCGGCAATCGACGTGTTTTATCAAGTTCTAAAGCTGATCAAATTATGAAATTGATTTATCGAGTCGTTTGTGAGAAATTTCAAAGAAACAAAAAAAAAATTTTTTTTCGAATTCTTTCGTCGACGGTTTCTCTTGAACGAATGAACCGATTTTGATGGTTGAGGTGGCATTCGACGCGGCTTATGAAGTTTTAGAGCTGATTAGATTTTGGAATCAATCCATCGTGCAAAATGAAAGTTATCCAAATAAAACAATTTTGAACAAATTTTATTTTTGAATTATCTCCGAACGCACCCTATTGATTAAGCTCAAATTTTTACAGCTTCAAGATCTTAACAAGCCGCCTCGAATGACTTCTCAAAGATCAAAATCGGTTTATCCGTTCAAGAGTTATGAATATTTACATACGTACGTACGTACGTGCACACATATATGGGGCATTCCATGCCAAATCGTCCTAATGATGACTTTTGCATCTTCGATTTCGCTGAAATTGGGGCACTTTTTTGTACCCCTAGAAAAAGCTTTTCATGAATTTTTTCAAATTTTTTCATCCAGCCAATCAAGAGATATGAATTTTATCAGATTTCAGGGATTTTTTTTTTAAATAGCCATAACTTAGTGGAAAGTTGTCCGATTTGGATCTTTTTTTTTCAAAATTCGTGTTTTTTGATTAATTCTCTAAAAAATTTATGCAAAAAATTATTTATTATGTATTTGATTGTTTTTTTTTTATTTTAAACTTAAAACAGCGATTTTAAGATTGTTTGTACCCTTCGATTTTTTTTTTTAATTTTCAAAAATATTACTCCTGAAAACACGAATTTTGAGCCTGGTCTCGTAATAGGATAATGATAGGTTATAATTTGTTTTTAATTTTGAAATTAATTATATTTTTTTTTATGTCTTTTTTTATTATTTATGTACTATTGGCGATTTCCTACCGAAATTTCAATATAAAGAATAATAACTAGTCAGAATTAAGGGGTAGGTGTCTTTCGATTCGTACAAAAACGAAAAAATCTCCTGAATCTAAAAATACAATTTTCAAAATCTGGTTATTTGGTTTGAAATGACCCATATACAAAAAAAAGAACATTTGTGATGGTCACTGGTGTCGTTAGTATTTAACCACTCAACCACTATGTGGTGCTGCGTTCGCCTGTCATCTGACATTCGTTTTGATTCTTAATTACATTCCGCGATACGCTTCTAAAAATTAAGTGACTATAAGTTAAAATATCTACTTAAGTTTAATGATAAAGATGACAAAAGGCAGATTACGATATAATACAACATAATGTCAACTTCCTAAAAATTCAATGTGTGCTGTAATCCATTTAATTTAAATAATCACGTAGTAAAAAAATCTTTGAGGTTAGCGACTATAAATGTGCAATCAAAGTTTAATATTGGTAGTACCGATTATCTATGTATAGTTTGTCGGAAAAAGTTGAATCTCAGTTTAAAAGAAGAAGAAACAGAAGAAATAGATGACGAAGAAACAGTATCTGTAAGTAGTTGTAATGAAGCTACTTCTGATGTTGAGAAGATAGATGTTGTTGGAGAACTTCTCGACCGAACCTTATCAGGTATAATTTTTAAAATAATTTTTGTGCTTATCAATTTATTTCATAAATTATCGATTTATTATTTTTTTAAATAATATTTGCACTGCTTAATTTTTTAGGAATAAATTCATTATCCGGTCAATCTACAACTTGTAGTAGTAATCATTCTCAACTGAGTATCAATACACAATTACCTGTCATCATCAATGCCTTAAATTTTCTAAATCATTCTCCTATTGCTAAAAAAAAATTAACTAATCAATAATATTTAGAAACAAAAATTGCTGACGTTAACACGTATTTGTCAACTGCTTTTGGCTTAGAGAAAAAAACTAACGATAAAATACTCGCGCAAGAATTTTTAGACACAATTTAAGCCTTAAAAAAAAAAATTTCATGATGAAGAGATTACTAAAAAAGAAAAAATTCAAATTCTCACTTTATTACCACCAGATTGGAGTGTTTATGAAGTTTGTGATATGATGGAAACAACAAAAGATATTTTCAAAGTTTCGAAGTCTCTGAGAGAACGACGTGGAATATTATCATTACCTGATTCAAAACCAGGTAAATCAAACTTTATTTGATATGTAAATCTTTCTAACTAATTTTATTTCTGGATTTAAACATTTATTTCTAGGCCGACCTTTATCTGAAGATGTTAAATCAAAGGTATTGAAGTTTTATGTTAATGATGAAACGAGTATTAATATGCCGGGTATGAAAGATTTCGTGTCTGTTAGGAACAATGAAGGCGTACGTGAGCACATTCAAACATGGCTCATTTTATCAAATCCAAAAGAGTTATATGAGCTATTTAAACTGGAATATCCTGAATGTAAAGTTGGATTTTCCATATTTGCATCATTGCGCCCTAAGTATTGTGTATTAGCAGGATCCGGTGGTACACATACTGTGTGTGTATGTTCAGTTCACCAGAACGTAAAGCTCATGATACTAGATTAGAATGACTGAAATTCAAATTTTGCTTTATGATTATAATTTTTCTTAAGTTATGCATTTAACTCTATGATTTTTTAAAATTATTTTTAGGTTCTAATTTACGAAGATTGACAAGTGATCGTCCAGCATCTGTAATTGAATATAGTGATTGTTTAAAAATTATTTTTTGTGAGAATCCATCTTCGGCGTGCTATTTTGGAGAGTGTAAAAGTTGTCCAGGAATCGATGTGCTCGGAAATTTTTCTGAACGAGATTTTTGAAGAAAATGATATCGATGAGTTGACGTATCAATGTTGGATTTCACAGCTACGGAAAACCCTTGAAACTTTAACGGTAGTTTCATCAGAATTCATCAACGACTTTTGTGAAAAAATAACAGAACTTTTGCCTCATGCTTTTATTGCAAAATCGCAAGCAATATTCATGAAATGTCTTAAAGAGTCTCTTGGAACCGATGAATTTCTTGTAGTTTGTGATTTTGCCGAGAACTACAAATTCGTTATCCAAAATCCAGTACCAGGATTCCACTGGAATAATGATCGATCGACAATATTTCCAGTGGTTATTTATTTTAAGAACAATAACGAATTATTGCACAGAAGTTTAGTGATCATATCGGACTGTAACATACATGACTCGACTGCAATTAACGTCTTTTTGAAAATCGTTACTGATTTTATAAAGTCTTTGTCCGATACTGCTAAAAAGATCTATTACTTTTCCGATGGAGCTCCGCAACAATTCAAAAACTTCAAAAACTTTGTTAATTTATATTATCACAAAGAAGATTTTGAAGTAAATGCTGAATGGCATTCCTTTGCCAGTTACCATGGCAAAGGACCTTGTGACAGTGTAGGAGGAACACTAAAACGAGCTGCAGCAAAAGCTAGTCTTCAACTACCATTTGATAAACAAATATCAAACCCCCAAGAATTGTATCAATGGGCTGTGCAACTAAATAACTTGCCAAAAATCGAAGTAAGATATTCAACTACTGCAGATTATGAAAAAGCAACGGAGACATTAAATATACGTTATTCTAAAGCTAAAACTATCACCGGTACACAAAAGTATCATTGTGCTATGCCAAATACAGATGGATCTCTTACAATGAAACATATCTAGCTCAACTTATGACAGAGTGATTAGCTTGCCAAGTCTGGTCGCACCTAAGTATATTAGTCGAATATTAGGGCGCCACTGGAAGATGGACTCGGCCTTCCAGAACCGGATAATAATGTAATTTTATTAGATGCTCAGGGTCGTTCGTAAATTTTATAATTTTGTGAGAGAGGAGAAGAATGATGAACAGGCTGAAATAAATTTATTTAAGACTTTAATTCCAATTTCTTATCAATTAAGCGCCTTGCTTTTATATTTATTTTCCCTTGGTGACAATTAATAATCTTGTGACAAACTATGCTTATGACAAACTAAACTTATGACAAACTAAATATCGTCCCCTGGACGTTTCCACACTCCCACACACACACACGTATTTTAAGCGTCTCCCGGACGTAACACACTCATACACTCTCTCTTTAAAAAAACCGTCCACCGGACGTTAAACCTTTAACCTTAATAAACCTTGATTAAAAAACCGTCCACCGGACGTTAAACCTTATTTTCCTTAAATTCTACTTTTAAAAAACCGTCCACAGGACGTTAACCCGCATTTTCTTATTTCTAGTGTCCACCGGACATATCCTAAACCTAACTTAATCTTTGTCCACCGGACTTAAATCACAGACACAGTTTCTTTACTCTAACTTGACTCTACAAATTAATTGAATTAAATTAAATTTTACAATTAACTTAAATTTTTACAATTCCTATAATTCACTGTATTTCCAATCAAATAATTTATTTTTGTTTTATGTAATTTATAAATTAATTAATTTTACCACTTATAAATTTCCACTCATTATTTTCTCTGATTAATTTACCAACATTATTATTCATTTATAACTTTCAATTCCTAAATGTTTCACTGATAATTTTCACAATTGAATTTATTTCACATTCAAAATAATCCGTTTTCTCAATTTTACTCACAATCTATTTTACCCAAACTCTAGTATCTTTTATTTAGTTTTAGATATTTTAATTAACTTAAAATTAATTTAGTAATCACGTAATGACTAGAATTTGATTTCGGGTTGACTAGAATTTTAGGCCGGTGAATTGGCGTCACGCGATTCCCGATTTTTATTGACGTTAATTAAGTAAATCGATTAAATTTATGAATTATAGAATTAATGCGGCTGACGGAATAAATTCCAGCCTGTATTAACCTTAAGATAAATTAATTTATAACGGCTGAGGAGCCTGGAATAATTACTACAGAGTTTCGAACACTGAAATGACGGTAACGCGAGACGCGATAGAACTTTTGAGAACACGAGTTTGAACGGCTGGAGAGCCTGAGCTATCCGTTTCTTTACGCGAGATCAACAGAAAAATATTAAGTAATATATTATAATTAATTAGCCAGATTAATCGAATTAATCAGAGGCCTTAATTAATTATAATTTACCTCCAATTATAATTTCAGCAACACTTGATGGATTCAGCGGTTGTTTTGCCGTCGGATGCGGTTCAGTGGCTGATGTCAATATCTCCAAATTTTCCAGATTTTTCCGTTGCCTCAATAACTTCTTGCTCCTTAATTTATTGCCTCTTTACGCCAATGAATATAATTATTAATTTACGATTGATTGAAATCTGTCAATGATCAGTACGTATTAGAATGTTATATAATCACTAAAGCGAATGGCCTCTGAAGAGCCTGGTAATAAAGATGTTAAATTATAAAATGTATCGCCTCGTTCCACGTGAAGCGGACGTAGACTTGGATAATTACCTTGTATTAAAATGTGTCTGATCACTTTAGTCGTTCACTAACTCTTGTCTTCACTTAGGCGTCCATCGCCTTCGGTTGTCCGACTGACTCTCTCGATTTTTGGCACTTCACTCCCTTATAACTCTTCGATTCGGATCTCTTTGATTTACCCCCGGAAAACTCATCCCTACTAAATTAATTAGTCAAAGAGAGGGACGGATGTTCGGGTCTCACTGATTAGTGACACCCGGTGACATGTCGAATCACTCAATTTACTAAACCGGGTTATAATTAGGACCCGTTATCGACCGTGGACAAATCCAATTTTTGATATTGATAAATAGTCATGGGAATCTATTTTACCCTGTTACAAACTGAGACGTATTCTTGTAAAATATTTAAATGCCCAAAAAAATTAAAAAAAACCTTATAAAAGTTATAAATAAAATTAAACCTAGAACTTAAAATTTTGACTTTAATTGTTTATTATCATAATGTATGGTATTCTTTTAGATATCATCTCATAAAACCGCGTATAATGATACATAAATAATAAAAAAAGACATAAAAAAAAGTATAATTAATTTCAAAATTAAAAAAAAATTATAACCGATCATTATCCCATTACGAGACCAGGCTCAAAATTCGTTTTTTGAGGAGTAATATTTTTGAAAATTAAAAAAAAAAATCGAAGGATACAAACAATCTTAAAATCGCTGTTTTAAGTTTAAAATTAAAAAAAAAAACAATCAAATACATAATATATAATTTTTTGCATAAATTTTTTAGAGAATTCATCAAAAAACACGAGTTTTGAAAAATAAAGATCCAAATCGGACAACTTTTCACTAAGTTATGGCTATTTAAAAAAAAAATCCCCGAAATCTTATAAAATTCATATCTCTCGATTGGCAGTAAGAAAAAATTTGAAAAAATTCATGAAAAGCTTTTTCTAGGGGTACAAAAAAGTGCCCGAATTTTAGCGAAATCGAAGATGCAAAAGTCATCAGTAGGACGATTCGGCATGGAATGCCCCACATACACTCGGACATTTTCGTGAAATTAGTCAGGATAGCTTCCTAGAACCTCAAAACGTCAAAATCTGATAGAAATTCGGTTTTTGCAAATCGGACCGAAACCAATAACCTCCCGAATTTTTGAAAATTTTCAATTTTCTTAGCGGGAAGTTGAAAATAATTTGACTCATACTCGTCTTTATTGCATAAGACTGCATGCATACTGAAATTACTAGTGAATTATATATTATGAAAAAGAACTACAATTATGAAAACATATTGCTATACAGTATGTAACTTACAATGACTTAATTTACGAACACAACAATTATTTTCTGTTTAATCACATTAATACTCGTCTCATACATCTTCAACAAATAGGTTTCCATTCGGTCGGCAAAAAGTTATCATGAAGATAACATTTTTTGGATTTGATAACTTTAAGACTTATAAAAAAATAAAAAATAAATTTTATTTTTAAAAAACTTGATTAACTTTAAGTGTAATTTGAATGGTCCTTATGGTACTTCAGGCAAATCAGGAAGAAATTCCAGTCGGGTAACAATACCCAAAATTCGTTTGTTTTTTTTTTGTATTTCTTGCATTGACAAAGAATCCTTGTGACATTTAATAAAAGCTTTGTACAGCCGATTGTACAACGACATTTTTGTACTAGCACAAACTCTTGTCGACTCGCTTGACAACTTCACTGAAATACAAATTGTCTGACAAACAGTGTCTGTTTTCAATCAGCTGGCGTTTCAGCATATGTGCGTCAGCGCCACTAACTGAGTTTAAAAAGCGCTAAACACTGCACGCTATATTCGAATATAGGTCGAAGAAATACGAGATTTCTCTCAGTAAAATCGACTACGTGAAAAAAACCTGAACCAGCCCCCCCCCCCCCGCCTAAACGGGTCACATAGTATGGGTACGTTCCCTTACGTGTTTATTGTTGAAGATTTGATGTACATTTGATCTACTAATTTAATATTTTTTTAGAAATTTAATCACTCTTATCTTAAATCATCAACATGGGCATAATTGGATTTGATTATAATACATAATCGATAAAAATGCAATTCGCGCTTGGGACCGAAATAAGGCCAGAGTAAAATTTGTATCACCTCAACACCAAAGTTTAAATGTTTCAATGGAGACAAGCTCATAGCACGATTTGGAAATAAATGGGACAAAGTTAAAATATAACAAAAGTCTGGTTCGTATCTATTTTTTTATAATGAAATATAGAAATTATTTTATTTTATTTTACAATCATTTTTATTATGGCTTTAATTAATTACTGAAGTCTAAATTATTATTTTTAACTTCCTGCTAAGAAAATCAATGATTTTTTTAGAATTGCTTCAAAACTTCTGCTTCGATCAATTGTATGATCTAATCAACTCTTTTTCTTAAAAAATGACGTCGATTGCCGTAAATATATATAAGTATAATTGTGGATTGGACCTGGTATTTGGAAAGTCTTGGAATCTATTGGCGGACTTGGAAGGAACTGGTTGGAGGTTTTGTTTATGGAGGAAATGAATCGGTGGGAGGAAAGACTAGTTGTGATTGGAGTTGTTGGAGTAAGTGAGTCGATTTTATGATTGTTGGGTTAACTATTTTATTTTTGAAGTAATATTTTATTATTTGAGGAGTCGTATATTTATTCAATTTAGTCGAGTCACGTTTCAAGTCAGTCAATTCAGTCGAGTCAGTTTCATTAGCCATTTCATAAATATTGTTTATCTTTTCATTATTCTTTTGTATAGCGACTTCGTTTAAATAAATGCTATAGTTTCATGTTTCAATCAAATACGTTTGACTAATTAATTTAATAACAAACCTTCCTGATAAGTTAGGCATAAGATCTCTCTTTTGATTTTAATACTTCGTGGTCCAGTACGGGATTATCCTCATCCTGAGATTCACTGAGCATAACCAGACAGGTACGTAAAACACCTTAAGTTTTACACATGTATGAGCCCGTATTCTATTACGACTACATGAGTTAATAAAATAAGTCGGACACATTACAACTTAATTCAATACATTCCCGTGTGAAAATAATTCGTTCCAAAAAAGTTCCGCATGTGGAACTTTTAAATATGCGACAGATTAGAACTTTGAATGGAACTTTTTTGGAACGGTAGTAAGTTTAATGGTATAAAAAAAGTTTTATGAGTGAACTTAGAGTCAAATAAGGATGTTCTTGGAAATTTTTTGGAATTTTATATCGACATTCCAAAAAAGTTCCATAATCACCACTTTTGACCTTTTTCGGAAGCTTAAGAAGCCGTTCCAAAAAAATTCAAAAATCGTCCAAAAATCATTATTTAATCATCCATTATAGAACTCAAATAGATGTTCCAAAAATATTCCAAACTAGTTCCAGAATCACCACTTTTGACTTTTTTATGGACACAAAAAGGCGTTCCAAAAACTTTACAAAATAACTACTTTTGCATCTTTTGTAGACTAAAGACGTTCTAGAAACATGCAAAAATAGTTCAAAAATCACTACTTTTGAATTTTTTATAGAACTCAAAAAAAACGTCCATAAAAAATTCCAAAAAAGTACCAAGAACGTTCTTTTTTAACTCTTAATTTGCTTATAAAAACTTTTTTTTTTTAAATCAGAATTACTAACGTTCTAAAAAAGTTCCATTCGAAGTTTTAATCTGTCTCACGTTTAGAAGTTCCACATGCGGAACTTTTTTGGAATCTTTTTGGAACGAATTTTTTTTACACGAGTTGAAATTCTTGATACACGGATAGTGTCATTTTGTGAATTGTCATAAAGGTTAAGTCTAATTGATAATTATAGGTGATATTAAGTCCAATATCGTAAAGAGAATAATTAAAAAGAAAACGTTTTTTTCAAAGTCGACTTATGTTAAAAAAAACTGATGAATAACATAAAAAATACGCTTAAATGTTCAAGATTTCTCGAATATTGCGGGATAATTTAAAGTACATAAATATTCTAGAAAGTTTGCTTTTTAGAAATTGTAATGGACGAAAATTACAGCAAACGGTGTTTTAAACAATCAAAGAAAAATGTAGGCTTATCTTATGGTTGTAAAATATATTCTATTGCAAACGAAATATACAAAATTTTATAAACTATTTCAATGGAATGAGAAAACTCTGGATGCATTCTAAAATGCCAGCATCTTCCGAGTCCAGTGGTTTTTAAGTTAAACTAGAGTAGATAAACAGGGAGGCTTTCCCTCCCACAACAGGGATCTGCAATAGCCTCGTGGATAAGTGGGGGTTTGGGGAAATTTTTCATACCGACAGTTGAGATAGGGTGCGCTAGTGGCGCTTTCTGTTGATCTTCCATAGTGGTATCCGAGAGAGGGCGCTTGTGGCATTTTTCCTAGTAGATTTGTTGGGCTTGAGGGAAGGGGGATTTGGGATTGGGGGAGGGGATATGAGATTGATACTGTAGGATCGGGGCCTGGAGTATGAGGTGGAGATATGGGATTGATATGGTTCATGAATAAAGATATAGAGGGCGTTAGAGTGGGGGTATTTTTTAAATTTAGGTGGAAAAAAATGACGTATGTTGTTATTGTTTAAATGTTTTTAAGATTAAAGTTTAAGTTATGCGGAAGGGTGGGGATATTTTTATAACAAATGACGCATTTTTTTTACTTATTAATGCGTGTATACCTTATCTTATCTTCAACAACTTTCACTTTTATTTTGTTATAAACAAATGAGTCAATTTTTTCTGAAAATTTACACTTTTATCTATTTTTCCCCCATTTTTCCACCAAAATCGTAGTGGGGATTCGTATTATAAAACCTCGATTTATCCAAGAAGTCAGTACAGTACAGGATACGTTTTTGTGTGTTAAGTTAGTGGTTAAATGTGTTTAACTCGATCGTTCCCTATCTGTGCTTATGGCTAAGTATAGTAATCTAATTTTTGAGTTATTTGTTCGACATCCATTCATTTTGGATTGGATTAGAGCTCAAGCTACACGCCCAGATGCAATCAATAGAATCGATCGCTTAATAAAAATAGTAAATCTAATAAGAAAATTGGAAAAGTTGCAAAATCGCATGATCAATAAATAAAAACAATGGAGCTAATAATCGACTTTGTTGGATTTGAAATGCCGAATTGTGCATTTGTTGTAAAAGAGCTGTGTATTATTGATATAAATAATACTAAATATACCAATGGATTGTATCATTGTCAGTATTGGCTATTCCAACCACCAATGGAATGCATAAATGCTACAGTTTTGCGTGAAAGTGAAGATGAAAATGGCGATCGACATGGAATCATGTGGGATATAGGCGATACACCATATGATTCATTTAAACCAATAATGGCTGAGTTAATAAAAAAAGTGCGCTACTTTAATGTCCAAGGAGCACAGGCGAAGGAAAGACGAAAAGATAATCGATTTTGCCGTTCCAATCATTGATCTACAGTTGATGCGACATTTTTCACTCGATTGCTTAGAAGAACTTAACAAACCACGATGTTTGCATCGTATCAACACACAAAGAGAGGTCACTTCGCATGTGCATTTGGTACAACACAACAACTCAAGCACTGGTTTTTGAAGTATTGGGGTGTTGGGAAATCCTACGAAAAGTCTGTTCAACTGTTTTACCAATTAAATGATTTAAGGAAAATGGACGTCACTGACATTGCATGTCTCGATGATTTGTTCATTTTACGTTTTGCAAAATCACAAATTAAATTTGTATGGGATATACTTCCAGGGCATTTAAAGTATAATGAAAAATTAATGGACTATTCATTTTGGATCAAACATAACCCACTATCAACTTCGAGCTATGATATTCCAGGAATATGGCTTTACCCGTTAAGAAAATATTGTACTACATGCAACAACATGAAAGATAATGTACGAAAATAAATTAATGTCTAAACTTTATATGTATGTAGATCTTAACACTACTTATACTAATTAAAATAATAATAATAATAATAATAATGTATATTGAAAGGTATGATATAAATAAAAAAACAATAATTATAATGAAAGTCAGTTTTATTTCTTTCATCTCCCTCCTACTCCTCCTCAATACAATACAATACATGTTTAAGTTAATTTTCTTACAGTACTACTTAATGGATTATACTCAATTATACGATCGTGTAAAATAAGACAATATGCAGATGTTCGATCCGGAAACTGTTCATCAGATTCAAACTCAAGACGAATATCAACTGGTCCAGATTTAATAGATTCATTTTGCTTCGAACAGTCGATAATATAGAGTGGTGCTTCTTGTAAATATTCAGTTTTTGTCAATAATGGTTTCGATTCTTTATTATAGTATGATGTTTGAAAATTAGTATACATATCATATATTAAAGCATACTAATTACGACTAATGTTTAGATTTAAATTCAGATATGGATAACTTTGAGAATTGAGAAATAGCTTTACATCTCTGATATTACAATGATCGAATTGACTGGCGTTTTTCGTTACATCATTTTTTCTAGCAGTTTGAAATCCTAGGATCACATATCGCGGCTTTTCCAATTGCGTCGAAGTCTTGATTGGCCAAACATGTTTCGTTGTTCGGGGGAGTAGCGGGTATTCGTACAATTGCCATGTGCGAAAGCTTATTGATATAGCTGGATCATTAGCAATAAAATTGAGTGCTTGAATTTTTTGCTTGTCTGACATTGTGACGTATGGGACATTCCATTCTACCTTATTGAGAAGAAGTTTCACTATTTCAGCCCTATCACCAGCAGCAGCAGGTGTATGTATATATGTATTAACATCAGAATTTGATCGTATAAGAATTAATTCATGTTTGGCATTCATGATAATACGATTATAATCTTCGGAAAATCCAAGTATGTAATTTAGTGGTATAGAAATGTTGAAATATCCATCATCATTAGTCAATTTACTATCATTATTGATCAACCATCCAGCATTCTCTATTGAATTGACTTGCCCAGGACTCAAAGATATATAATTTTTCATGAGACTTGTAAGACCCACATTTTTACATCTATCAATTTCAACAGCACTTAATTCATAGCGTATTTCTTCAAACATATGACAAATAGCCATATTGACTAAATTCATAGTTGCACCTGCGCCGGTGCCATCTTGTTTTACAAATCTTCCGCAAATGTGCAAAGAACTTTTGCTCGGTAGAATGCATAAGTCCTGATGTTGAATACTGATTCTAATTTCATCACTATTGTTAAATGTTGATGAAGCATAAGGTTGATGTGAATGAACCTCATAGTGAAAAATTGATTCATCAAAGATGATTGGTTTCTGAATGTCTAAGATTTCCGCCATGGTAATATAATGCAGCACAAATTAACTTTCCTTATTTTGCCAATCTTCCACGTAATTTTAATCCTAGACTTTTGAGGAATTCCACGTTCTGGGGTGTTAGCACTCTGACAGGAGCACGATGACTGATGGGTTTCAGACATGATGATCCACTTTTATAGCTACCGCCAATCGTTTTATCAAATACAATCCCCATTATTTCACTGATTTTATATGCAATCTTATTGTAATCGTTTCACTACGAAAATTCACCAAATTCCCATCTTGATCAACAATTCGCAGCTGAAGATTATGTATTGACTGTACTGCGACTGGTAAGTAAATGATGTGAGATCATTTAATTCAATGAGAGGTACTTCAATGATCTTATAACCTGGTGCAACACTTGGGAAAAATTCATGGACTGTGTGAACTTTATGGTTATTCATATATGCACCATTAGTAATATTGCACTCAACTCGCAGTGCATTGATGTTAAGGATTTTTATTGGTAAATCAGATTTGTGTATAAGGTACGGTGCAAGGCGACGATTTCCAAATCCCAATAATGATGCGATTGAATCTTTCGGTTCAAAATTTTCAATACGATAACATTTAATTTCACTATGTAATTCATTGTTATTTGCTTTGATACTCAACTCTACACCCTCAGGTAATTCCTTTATCAAATACTTTTCAATGTCACGTAGTTCATAACTTTCGGTAGGTATCAATATAATTTTATCTGCTTCCTTTCTATTTGCGCTGGATAAATAGAACTTATTACAACCTTCATCAACATTAGGTATAGAATTGAATGTTAACAATTCCACAAGTCCCAAGACATAAGTTTTTCCCGGTGACAATTCAATCGGTGGGAAATATTGAGCTTCCAATGTGGAGGTAGCTCCAGATAGTGTTAACGTCAACGAATCAGCCATGACTAAACACACATCAATCAATCCACACCCATTTATAGTTCATTATTGAGGAATTTTAAACACAAATGTCCACATATAACAGTATCATAATCTTGATACTTCTGATGATTATATTTAACGCTACCAACATCGAGATATTTCATGAGATCATATGGTGGTTGGAGGTTACCAAAGCTGTCAAAATAGATGACGTCATCACCATTCTTCTTGTATGCAACCCAATGAGTTCCACTGCCATTTTTATCATCTAGATTTATGATTGCTGATTCTTTTTTCCATGGACCAGACTTTGGTAAATTATTTCTCATGAAAACACCTCGGAAACATGGAATTTTTAAATCCTTTGCATACTTGATTAAATCGAAATTGGTGAGAGCTCGATGAGGTAGCGTTACACGTTTTTTGGTGAAGGACTCAAGAATAATCCCATTCCAGTCTTGTACGGTGACAAGTATAACCCTTTACCTAAGGCTATAGCTTCCATTGTTGAATTATGCCGTTTAGCCTCCTCCAATTCACGTCTGGCTTCCCTAGTCGCCATTACAGTTTTAGCGATACCAGCAGCGCCCCCAGCTAAAGCACCAGTAGCGCTTGAGCCAGCAAAAATTGGTAATAAAAATGGTAACAATCCACCCGCTTTTATTTGTGGCATTGGAAATACACGTGATGATCGTATGTTTTTTTTCCCACCAACCATTTTTACAGCTTCACGAACACCTCGCAATGCAGACTTATATGGTGAAATGTACTCATTCCCCCGTAAAAGTACACTTCCATTCATAGTTTTTTTAGCTGATTTTATAATTTGCCTGATGGGAACAAGTTTTTTTTTTTTTTTTCTTTACTGTCTTCTTTTTCTTTTTATCATTTCTTTCAGACTTCCCTCTCTTTATTTTCAACTCTTCTTAAAGTAATATTCCACCAACTTTTGGTCTTATTTCACCATTTTTTCGTGGTACTCGTATCCTACGAGATTTAGATACTAGAGGTACATCTAACATACGGCGAGGTACTCGAATATTCTTTTTCATGCCCATACCCAAGCTTCTCTTGACTCGCATGGTTTTATTGACCCCCCAAGCCACGGCTTTTTCACCAAGGCTAGCATCTTTTGCATGAAGACGTTGCAAAGCTTTTTCAGCCAGATCTTTATCAGCCGCATGACGTGCCGTCATATTGTCTGGATTTTTAGAATAAGCAATGTCATGCGCTTTACATGCTCCGTCCAGAGGATTTATACCAAGATTACCTCGAGCTAATCTTTTCGTTAATTTTGTACCAGGTCCACAGTACTGATATCCCGGCACATGTAATTCTATTGGTAATTTATTTATTACACTGTTGACAAAACCTTTGCCACGCTTAGTTTTGACTTTACTGGTACGTCCGCTCTTAGCCATTGTAGCGTTATGACTGATCTCAATCGTATAAATACTCGGTACTAATAGGTATATCGTTGAGTTAGAATTGAGTCATCGGCGGATTAACGTAGTATTTAGTGTTATCTAAAATAATTCAAAATGAAGTTTGAAAAACAGACAGCTAAATTACCTGTGATCAATTTTGATCAAATAATTCAAGGTGATGAGAAAAAAATTCAAAAACGTCATGGCGCACTGCTACCAAATACTGTTCGAGCAGTCCTTTGTGGACCATCAAATTGTGGGAAAACAAATGCACTCCTTGCACTAATTACTCATCCTAACGGTTTGAGATTTGAGAACATTTATGTATACTCTAAATCACTGAGTCAACCTAAATATAAATTCTTAGAGTCAGTACTACAGCCTATAGAAGGAGTTGGATACTTCCCATTTAATGATCATAAATCAGTTGTTAATCCAGATGATGCGCAACCAAATTCTCTTATGATATTCGATGACGTAGCTTGTGAGAAGCAAGATCATGTCAGACCATATTTTTGTATGGGACGACACAAAAGCGTTGATGGCTCTTATCTCTGTCAAACCTATACACGTATACCAAAACATCTGATACGTGACAATGCCAATTTTCTTGTACTATTTCGACAAGATGAAATGAATTTGAAGCACATATATGATGATCATGTGAATACAGATATGCCGTACAGTGAATTTAAAGATTTATGTTCAGCATGCTGGAATGATAAGAAAAGTGATAATAAACACGAATTCGTTGTTATTGATAAGGATAGCGAATTGAATAATGGACGTCGCAGAAAAGGTTTTGACTGTTTTATAAGTATAAATTAATCATCCCTATACAAATTGACACAGTTATAAAGGACATTCAAGAGTGCAAACATGGCGTGTAGAAATATTTCTCAGCAGAAAGATATGCTGCTACAAATATCTAAAGTTAGTGATGCAATAAGACAGAAACATAAAATATTAAAAGTTGATAAAGACACGTCGAAACAAACTGCAAATGAAATGTTTAAACCTATAGTGACACCGTTAAGGACGTTAGTTGAGAATTCAAAGGCTCTGAAACAAGATATTAAAAAAGAGCATGAATCAGTGCAAAATTTTTTTCTGAAGAAACGTGAACATAGTGACTATCAAACTATTAATGATAATAGTGACATACATTATGGTCAGAATACTTATGATGATTTAAATGTGAACAGTACTAGTAGCATCAACTCGGATGAAACAATTATATCGAACCCTCCGACCTCTACAAGCACACCACTGAAATATGATAACTCTATATCTAAATATATTGAGATGTTGAATAAAAAAAATCCTAAAGGCCTAGATACAAGATTTGGTATTCGTAAAAAAAATAACCAATTATTTTTTGGTAATTCACCTGTCCAATTTGGTGATAATACTATTTTAGTGAATCATCAAAATCATATCTTATCTTCAGGGCTTATAGAATTGTTGTTTAAAAGTGATCCAAATGAAAAATCTATTACTAAAAATGACTTAGATGTGTACCATAAACTGATCATATCCACAAATACACACAAGAAAAATTATGAATCCGAAAGAAGTCTTTATGTTGATAAGAGTTCTAAATATATTAAATATATTGCTGACTTTGTTGGATCACCAATAAAAAGAGGTAAAGGGCTGCCTAACTTCATGACTGTTTCAAAGAAACGAAAATATGTGGATTATATTTATTGGGATGATCCTAATGAACTTGTAGACCGCCTTCGTCTG
The DNA here is from genome assembly GCF_029852145.1 of Microplitis mediator. NCBI lineage: Eukaryota > Metazoa > Arthropoda > Insecta > Hymenoptera > Braconidae > Microplitis > Microplitis mediator. The sequence continues at coordinate 15,115,870 of NC_079975.1, read as the reverse complement.
TTGATAGCATCTCAAACAGATGGCAACTCTAGTCATTCGAATGAGATAATTTCAATTATTGAAGAGCTGCGTGAAGCTGAAATTATTTATTAAGAGGAGCATTAACAATAATTTATCATTTATAAAACAAAATTCGAGAAGAGCGGATCATCAAAATGGGTATCGATATATTTGGACGTGTATCTTCACAATCAAATCAGGCGCAATTTAAAGGCTGTAGTAGTGGTGTTGGACCGCCTGGAAAAGGTTTCAAGTTAACAGATGATGGACAGTTCGACTTGGATGGAAAAAGGTTATGTAATGTTGCAGAACCTAAAAATGGAAGTGATGCAATCACATATAATACCATGAAAATTGCAATAAAACAAGAATTAGACAGTGTGAAAGCAATCAGTGACTACAATAAATATCGTATAACTGATCTTGAAGATAAAGTAACGGTTGAAATAGTTAAGCTAGAGAATCAAATGACGAGTAGAGATCAAGACCTCATTAACAAATTGACAACCAAAGTGAGTGCATTAGAAGAGAGTCATAGTGAACTGGTTCTATATAGCCAAACGCTAGAAAATCGTATATCAACGCTTGTGAGATCTGTAATACGTGATAGTCAAATATTAGCTGATGTTGATCATAGACTGTCTAAACTTGATGAAAATGGAAAATAAAAAGAAAGTCATAGCTCAAGAGCTTCACAAACCAGCACGAAAAAATTATACTCGTCGTCATGTTGACATTCGAGGACTCGATGAAACTTGGCAAGCTGATTTGGTTGAGATGATACCATACTCTTCAGCTAATAGTGGATATAAATATCTACTCACAATTATAGATAATTTTTCAAAGTACGCTTAGGCAGTTCCAATCAAAAGTAAAAGTGGCAGTGACGTTAAAAACGCTATGAAGTCTGTGTTACAGCAAGGGCGGAAACCTAAAAATCACGTTGATCAAGGCAAATAATTTTATAATAAAGAATTCAAAGATCTCATGAAACATTATAGGATTCATATGTACTCAACATTTAGTAATTTGAAGGCATCCATATGTGAACGTTTCAATCGAACCCTTAAAAATAAAATGTGGCGCGAGTTTACAGAACGTGGAAATTACAAATGGATCAATATACTTGAGGACTTGATCGATAATTATAACCACACGAAACATCGGACCATCAAAAAGAAACCTGCAGATGTAACTGTGGGTAATGAAGAACACATACTTCAGACAATTTACAAACCTCTTCAAAGTAAACAGGCGCGAAAACAAAATAAATTTAAAGTTGGAGATAAAGTTCGAATAAGCAAGTATAAACATGTGTTTGAAAAGGGTTACACACCAAACTGGACGACTGAAATTTTTACAATTAAGACAATACAAAAAACAAATCCAACAACATACAAGCTGATTGATTATCAGGATCAACCGATCGAAGGGGGATTTTATGCTGAAGAACTCAGTAAAGTCAAGTATTCAGATGTTTATCTAGTTGAGAAAATAATAAAAAAACGTGGAAGTAGAATGTACGTTAAATGGTTAGGCTTTGATAATTCACATAATAGCTGGATTAATGAGTCTGATTCATAAAATTATCATGTATTTTTTATAGTATTAATAAACAAAAAATAATAATAAACAATTCTGAGTTTTTATTTTCATAATAACCATATTTATTCAATTTTATTTTTACAAACTTAGAATTAAATACATTTTATCTATATTATTATCAAGTTTTTATCTTTTTACTTGATACTTTATAACCCCAAGGTAAAGTATCAGTTGAGGTGTCACTTAATTTCCTTTTATTATCGTTCCAACTTAATGCTAATTTACTTTGTTTAATTGTTTTCACTTCATGATGACTACTTCTTATTAAATATTGATGTTTTGTTATATTTACATGATCAACCAGATAAGTCATAAAATCATCAAACGTGATCTTTCGCAAAGTGGATCCTTTGACACCCTTAGCTCTCTTTTTAGCTATATTATTCTTATGGATTTTGAATGCATAAAGTTTTGCTCGTAACCCACAAAAATCGGTTATTATTTGACCATTACACTCATCTTTCATAAGTCCAATCACTTTTTTATTTTTCAATGGAATGTTGTAAACATTATTTGGCGGGTAGTCAGAGGTACCAAATTTATCAATGTCACGTTGAATTGTGTTATAAATATTTGGTACTTTAAAATGATAAATTAAACTATCGGTATCTGTATATAATAATTTTGCTTCATTATCATTAAAATTTTTCTGAATATAATTATAGTGGAAATCATATATATAAGTTTTTGATAAATCTAAGATACTAAAACCAATGTAAATTGGTTTATTGAAATATAAATTGACTTTCTTTAATTGTATTATAACTAGGTCTTTATCAAAAATTGTAAAACTATGGAAATTAGGTTTTGATATTAGAGATTTTGCTCCATATCTACCTGACCATTTGGTAACTATTCTTACATCTGTATATTTTCGAACGTTTTCCATAGTTTTACCAAATACAGCATTATTCATGAGCTTAAAAAAGTTTTTTTCAAATTCATTCTTGGCATTTTTACGACAGTCTGTATTGTTATCAATATACGGCTGTATTGGTATCTATATACGGCTTTAACCAAGCTGATTGATTGAATTTCAAGACTCGATGAACTTTTACAAGCTTCATTCCTAAATTAAGACACTGTTTTAAATTTATATAATGAATAACATATCTTTGTTTAGAATGAAGTGTAGTAGCTAGTTTTGAATATTTACTCCCCGGTAGTATAAAATGCTCAGGGCACAGAGGTAAATCTTTATGTTGATCGTGTAATTCAATTGGATATTCTAAGTCTACTTCTAAAATATATCCAATTGTTGGACTATCATTAAAAAATTTGTTTACATCATGTACATCAATATCATCATCATTATGTATCCATTCAAAAGAACCTTGTGGTAAAGGCATGCTCATAGCTGCCCCATATAGATTATTCACATCATAATACATGATATATGACTCATCTTCACTTTGATTAAAATCATCACCCATAAATCGATTATTAGCTTTTGCATATCGATTTGCACATTGAGAAACACCACTGTTACGTTCCCGTAATATTTTATTGATTAAATTAAATTAATTATTTTTCATAAATTAATTTAATTCGATGTAACAGAAATCAGTTACGATAAGAGAGTCGTCGTGGCTCGCGGGCAGTCAAAACAGATGACGATGCATGAGATCCGGGTCACGACAATTTTCTCACAGAGAACCTGAGATGCAGCGTCAACATTTTGTCAACTCTGTTGGCTTTATTATATTTTTATAATGACTAAATAGTCAGTCCTTCGAGAGAGCTCATAGAGCTCGATCCTCTGCTCTCTATATAGTTAATAAACGTAATTAATTCTAAATTAATTCAACCTTATTTTGGGGTGCCAATTGGCACCCCAATATTTTCACCTACACTATGACCTATCCATTCACTATCCAAAATAAATAATTACAATAAAATAATCGACGACCAAGGCCCACCGGGGGTCTGTCGATACTCCAATGAGGCCAAACCTGAATTAAATTTAATAATTAAAAATTATTTTTATTTTTAATTAGTTTGGGGTAATTCTCAAAACGTAACAGTGGTGCTGTGACTAGGATCAGTGACCATTGTTTATAGACGATACAAATAATTATTAAATAATTAAAAATTAATATTGGGAATTATTCAAAACGTAACAGTGGTGCTGTGACCAGGATCAGTGACCATTGTTTATAGACGATACAAATAATTATTAAATAATTAAAAATTAATATTGGGAATTATTCAAAACGTAACAGTGGTGCTGTGACCAGGATGGTCTTAGATTATTTATAATTATTAAAAAGGATAATTCTGTGACATAATTGACAATGACATTGAGCTTACTCATTTAGATTTTATAATAGAAATTAATTAGTGAAATAATTTGCATCGGAACTTGTGAACTTGTAAAAAATAGTTAATCAGTGAATTTGTTTTAGTGATTTGAATTTTGTTATAAATAATTTCATTCATCAGAATATTAAACTATGTGTCGTTCAAGATATGTGCTTCGCAATCGAATTTATTTTTTTTTTAAATCAAACACTGTAAAAATAAATTTTTACCAGTTATAGATTTTAATTGAGTGAACATTAAAGCATTTTACTTGCACATACAGTGCTCATATAAAAAATAATTAAGTGATTTATTGTTTATAAAATTTATTTTTTTTATGTGAATCTAACGCTTACACGGAATTACTAGACCAACCAAAAGGTAAAATTTGACGATTTTAATCGTGGTTGTGATATCCAAAAAGACTGTTTACCGTCGGAAGACGTCGATGAATTGATTACAGTGATGATTAAAATCTCACTATTCAATTTAGTTCGATTATCTAATTAATTTCAAAGATTAATAAAATCGATTACGAATTAAATATTTAAATTTATTATTCAAATATTTTCTGTGAAAAAGTGTAAATTCAAGAATTAAAAAAGGGAATGTTGCTACGGACAGTAAATAAAATGTTTCGCGAGTATTCACTAATATCTACGCGATATTATTGACATTTAAGTTTTTAAATTAAGTGGAAAATAATTGTCAGGTTGCTGAAACTGAATATGATACCGCCGGATAAATCATTAAAAGATTATAATTGATAATAATTTAAATAACGATTTTTAAAAATAAAAACGTTGCTACGGACTTTGTTATTTAATAATTTTTCACGAGTATGGTGCGGAAAAATTTGTTACTAAAAACGTTATAGTTGACTATAACTTAAAATAATGATTTTTATACTAAAGTTTAAACATTTTCTTTAAATAATTACAATCAAAAAATGTTGCTACGGAATTTAAATAATTTTCCGCGAATATTGTGCGGAAACAGTTGTTTATTTTATTGAAACAATTTATTACTTGATGACTGCTGGACGAATTGCAAAGAACATTATATTTTTAAATAATAATTACAATCGTAGAATTTTATTATTCTGTTTTAATTAATTTTCAAAAATTTATAATTTTGATACTCGTCAATTATAAGTGTTGCTACGGATATTTTTAACTTATATCGCGAATGCATTTGTACGCGATCAGATATGATAATTTTTATTATAAAATATTTAATTATTGCAAAACTGTTGCTACGGAGTTTTAAAGGTGTTTTCGCGAATATATTTAAATATATTACAGGATAAATATTATTGTATTATTATTATAAGAAATAATACTGCGCGAATATTTTAGAAGATGTTTTAATTATGTTATACTGTGTGTCAATTTATTTTTCAATGGGATCAGTTGAGATTCTCGTCGCTGATTTAACGAAGAGTATGTCCCGGTATACTGTAAAACCAAGACGTAGTCGCTATATCACGATCAGGTCTCAAAGCTGATCTCAGTTAGTTTCAAATAAAGCATAATTAAAACATTTTTCCACCACTGGTCTTTGTGAATGAAAATATACATTAAAACAGAATATTATATACTGTGATTCGCGACAACACCTTTACAATTAACTTTGAAAAATTTATTCAAGTTCAAATAAATGAATTGTGAACTTATTTAAAATTTATTAGAGCATCAATATAGATGTCTCTCTGAAATGCATAGAAAATTGTGCTTATTATCATATTAATTTAAGAATCAAATCATTTTAATGATTTTGATATCATAGACTTTTAAAATGAATAATCAATTAAAAGTTCCGATATCGGAGACGGAACTCCTAATGGAAAGACAAAATCGTTTACGGGATCGATTACTTGCATTTCGGGAGCAAGAATCGAACAGTTGTAGAACTTTACCGATTGTAGAGTCGGAATCTACAAAATTAAAAGCCCGTCTCTTAAACGAGACTGCGATGGGCGAAAATCAAAATTATTTACGGGCTCGATTGCTTGCTTTTCGAAAGCAAGAATCAAGCGGATGCGAGATTCTACCTTTAGTAGAATCTGAATCCATAAAGATGAAGGCTCATCTTTTGAATGAAGCCGCAATTCGCGAGTTCCAAAACAAGTCGGAAATTAATCTCGACCATTTGAATAGATCAAAAGGATCTATTAGGGTCAAAACTGTCCGTAAGAAGGCAGGATTAGATTCAAATAAATTTTTGACTGAAAACGTACCACTTATAAATATTTTAAACGAGAATTCATATAATTTGGAGCCAATGATTGATTTTAATTGTTTGAGTAATAATTCGAGTCACGCGGATGTCAATAAGGAGCTGCCTGTACTTGTTATGTCAGGAGCTCGTACGGTTCGGTCTGCTCAAGGATTATTGAGAGCCGAAAATTTGAATACCCGGGTTGGCGAGCTTGCTGTTTTCGCAACCACGGAAAATGAAATTATGCCGATCCGAGCCAGTGGAGTCTTCGAGATCGAGCATACGGATAAAAATGACCGCGTTGAGTTCGTGAATGTAAAAACAATTAAAAATAAAGAACTACTTTACTGCTCAGTGGAGAGTAAAGTAGAAAATAATTACAGTCAATCATTGGGCTCAAAAATTAATTCGCTATGGTGGGTTATTTCAAAAGGAAACAATCCACAAAATGAAAGGCAAGAAAAGGTTTATAAACATTATTGTAATAATGTAAACGATAAATTTAGTGGTTTTACGTTTTCCGGCTCAGACTTTATAAGAAATATATTTTACATTATGTTTTGTATAAAAGGTATATTTGACCTGTTAATTTCAATTAAAAACGATTTAAGATTTTGTCTTATCATGAATATTTATAAAAAGAGTATCTGTAAAGTAAGGTGGAAAAAACCGCCAGATAAATGTAAATTATCGGAAATTAGATTTGACAATACAAATATTAAATATTTGAAAATAGGCGCTAATTTGGACCGAAAAGGATTAGACATTAACGATTTATTTTTGATCTTATTAAATATAAAGAAATCAAAAAATTATTTAATGTTAATGTATTATATGAATTGGATTTTTTTTGAAGCACTATTCAGGCTTTGTATACGACTTTATGAAACTGATTTAATCCGGTGGTGTAATTGGGTTGATTGGGCGAATTTCAAACATCACCATCGGAGCCTGACGGAAGAACACTACAGTGTGGAAAATAGATCTTCAAAATCAACCAGCAACGGTGCTTCCAGTTCTACGTGTGATGTCAAGGCACCTACAATCAGTTCGTTTGCGTGTATAAATATCAAATTAATACACGTCGAGTTATTTATTTCTATTAATTTTGAAGACTTCTACTGTTTAGCAGAAACAGTTGGAATGTCGATTCCAACTATGTACATCAACACCTTAAAGGTCGTCGCCGAATCAACCAAGGATCAAGGTTTCGATCTTAAGAAATGAAGATTAGGATATTAGTCAGCCGATCCAATCAATCACAATTATTACTTTAACTGCCGAATTAAATCAGTTAAATGAAAGTACGTTATTTTTACTACTGTGTTAAAATTAATTGAATTCCATACTATAAGGTGTTCAAAATAGAAATAGTAACCGACTTATGTCGGGAGGCATTGAAAAAGTGAATTTAGATTACATAAATGACTTAAGCCATAAAAATAGTAATAATTTTAATTACTTAAACATTATATAATTATATACAAAAATAGCGCATCTCAGGTTTATGTTAAAATTGCAAGCGAATAACTTCATAAAAAAATTTATGATCGAACTTTGGTTTATATAGAGTCATTTAAACATTCAACTTTAGTTTATATAGATTCATTCATACATTGAATTTTAGTTTATATAGAGTCAATTACACATTCTATTTGGAATATATCAAGTCATGAATTTCATTTTCAGTCGTAGCGTTATTCGTTTGAAACGCTGCGACTTGCTTATGTTGGGAGGTGTTACGTTCCCGTAATATTTTATTGATTAAATTAAATTAATTATTTTTCATAAATTAATTTAATTCGATGTAACAGAAATCAGTTACGATAAGAGAGTCGTCGTGGCTCGCGGGCAGTCAAAACAGATGACGATGCATGAGATCCGGGTCACGACAATTTTCTCACAGAGAACCTGAGATGCAGCGTCAACATTTTGTCAACTCTGTTGGCTTTATTATATTTTTATAATGACTAAATAGTCAGTCCTTCGAAAGAGCTCATAGAGCTCGATCCTCTGCTCTCTATATAGTTAATAAACGTAATTAATTCTAAATTAATTCAACCTTATTTTGGGGTGCCAATTGGCACCCCAATATTTTCACCTACACTATGACCTATCCATTCACTATCCAAAATAAATAATTACAATAAAATAATCGACGACCAAGGCCCACCGGGGGTCTGTCGATACTCCAATGAGGCCAAACCTGAATTAAATTTAATAATTAAAAATTATTTTTATTTTTAATTAGTTTGGGGTAATTCTCAAAACGTAACAGTGGTGCTGTGACTAGGATCAGTGACCATTGTTTATAGACGATACAAATAATTATTAAATAATTAAAAATTAATATTGGGAATTATTCAAAACGTAACACCACCTCTTATACCTTTCTCAAAAAATAATGTCATCTCCGGATCATCTAATAAATCTAATTTTATATCTGTAAGCTTGAGCATTGCATCAAAAGCAAGTCCCGGCGCAGTGTAGTAATGCAAAGAATCTAATTCATATGTTTTATAACAACTGCTACGAAAATTTTCAAATATATCAGCCAACAATACGACATCTGTTTTTAATTATGAATCTGAATATTCACCAAGTGTCTTTATATTAAATTTATCCCAAACTTGTTTAGCATAATTGTAATCATCATCTGAGATATCGCAATCATTAAGCTTAGAATAAAATAATTTTTTATCTGGCAATTGAGTGTCATCAAGTTTTTTTATCGAATTAATATATTCATATGGAAATACACCTTTACGTGTAACTAATTTAAATTGCTCTGAATCGGAATAATACTTTTGTGTAATTTTTTTATCATCATTATCAAGATATGAAGCTAATTTTTCAATACTTGATGCCATAAAACGAAAAGAATCTATAAATCTCAATTGCACAGATGTACTTTTGATTGACTTGGTGAATGCAATATATTTTTCCTTGTTAATTGGTAAAATATTTACTTGACCATCATAACATGTAGCTAATGAACTTATAATAAAATGTGAGTCATAACCAGATAGATTATGAAAAACTACTGGAATAGTCTGAGTTTGCTTATAATTCAAATTACATGAATTATGAGCTGGGCCTCGATACTTTCCAGTAAAATGGCAATGACCGCGACATCTTATATCATTGGCTAATTTAAATGGTTTTCCACAGATGTGACAAAGTTTTGAATTATTATGATAATGTTGCTCATGAATTGTGAGCGGTAACATTTTAACATTATTTTTTAAAAGTTTGTTAACATTTCTACCTAAGATTTCTAATTTTCTTAAAAACCATATAATACAATCAGGTGAACGATTGATTTCGAACTTAGATAAAGAATTGTCATAATTACACTGCAGGTAATAAGCTACACTGTGAGGGACATGCTTTTGTGTATCATCTGCACCGATCTCGAGAGTATATTCAAGGTCAGCATAGACTACAAACGGTACTGGATCCTTATATTTTAAATTTTTGAAACTTAGTACCTTAATTTCATCTTTTTCCGGCAATCTCATTCGTACTTTATTATATTTCAAACAATCAGGTGTGTGTTTCTCAAGTGTACGTTGAAACTTAAAATGATTTAAACATCGATCGCAAAACCATAATCTTGATTTAGACTTTGAAATTTGACATTTGACTAGTCGAGAGAGATTTTTAATCAAAACAAAATGGTGTATAGGTTGAAAGCTATCAGGATTTTCATCATCATCATGCAAAGTAATATCCGTCTCAACCATTAATAAGTGAATAGTTTCTTTATCAGATCTAGTTAAACTTAAATATAAAGGAACTATAATATTATCTATATTATCTTCATTATTTTTAACAGTTTCCGATTCTATACCGTAAACGTTGATTCTTAAATTATTCAGTTTTTCAAATTCAGGGATATCTTTGAGAGATATCGGAAATCTAATACCTTGATGGTTGAAAACTGCATCCACATGTTGATATGATGACACTCTTTCAGGATGGTTATTTCTTGCAGGAAACAATGCAGCTTTGATGCACCACAGAAAACAGTAGACATCATTATTCTTGATGTTTAGAACAGCCTACTTCTGTTCAATATCTTGGAGTAGATTCACATATGTTGAAAAACCAACTTGCAGTGGAGCGTATCGTGATATATTTACAATCAAGTTTATAATTTCACTCAAACTCTACCCCGAATCGTTCTGATTGAATTCATCAACTTTTTTCAATAGCGGCTCATATACACTATCATTGAACCAATCAGCAAGTAAAGTAGATATTAAAATATCATCACTTTTAGTTTTGAAGGGTTTATTGTCTTTTATCGTAACGTCACTTTTAACATTTTCAAAACCACATAAAAGAGTGACGCTTACTTTGAGGTTTCCCTCATGTTCTCGAATATTATTGATTTTTTCAATTATTAAAACTTTCGCATCATTTAAAAATGCTCTTAAGTCAATATGTCCCAGGTTAACAACGAAACCGGTCTTGATTCTATTTTGGAAGGCATTTTCCAAGTCTCGCCATTGAACAATATTATTAGCATTGAGAGCATCACCAGTCACTGGCTTAGATAATTGTAAAAATTTATCACTATACCAGCACAGAAGTGAGATGTTAGCTTGTAAGTTTTTCCTCTCATGAACACTGCTTTTACGTTCTAATAATAATTTATTGAACTGTTCACAAGTGTCATTACAAATTCTTATCCACGTGAGACATTTCTCTTCACTCACAGCATCAAGCTGAGATAATAGCTTATAAGCTTGAGCTACTGTTTTAAGAACACTATTATAGTCAGCGATAGACATTATGATTTTCTGATACAATTCCGAAATCAATAATAATGTATAATTATTGGAGTTTTCACAGTTAAAACGTGTTTAACGTAAAAAAAAATCAACTGATGATGCTTACTGAAAACTCTTTCTTTATATAGATAATGATAAAACTTCTGACCAATGGGCAATCTTGAAGTTATCATTTTTTATATCATTTCTAGGAAAAACAATTTCTCTTTTAAATGTTTAACAATATGATGCATTCTTAAAAAATTTTAATGTATAAATTTTAAGATAAGGGTACTTGAAAGTATGCATTTTATTTTCTTCATCATTGTTATTTTTTATTTGTCTATTTATCATTATTATTATTTTATTTTCATGATTCATTACCAAAAAATTTAAATTGAAAAATTTGGATGTACATATATGTGTAGCAGTGAATCACCTCAACATAATTACTTAAAATTATGAAAATAATTATTTTTAACAATTTCTTTAATATTATTTGATAAATAAATATTTTTTATTTTTTTATTGCCTCTCTTAACTGATTCAAAAAGACTAAAATAATCTAATGCATAATCATGATTATGTCAAATTATAAAAGATAATCATTTTTTAACAATTTTTAAATGTTATTTGATGAAAAAAAAATATATATATATTTTTTTTTATTACCCCTTAACTTATTCAACGAGATTAAAATAATCTAATGCACTACCATAGTTATGTAAGTTTATATTTTCTCTATAGTGTTGTGATAAGAATCTTAGTGAAAAAATATTTTTCAACATTACATTGAAAAACAAAAACGTTTGCTACATAAGGTATACTAATAATTACAGATAAAAATCGTTCAAATATAGTTTAAACCTCTTATGGGCTATTTGTATTGGAAAGTGTGAAATTTTAAGGCCTCTATACAAATAAGACCCTTATCTTACATAAACTCAAGTGTATAATGACAATTTATTTTTCAGTTAAAACTAAATAACCCACTTAAAGTGCTACTCTATTTTATGATAGGATAAAAATTTAAAACTGATTGTATTGATAACAATGTTAAAAAATAAATGATTTATCACTAATTATCTTCCATATAAATAACCATTAAATAATATAATCAACATATGATTCAATTAAACCATAAATGATTGTTGGATATTTGAATAATATTTAAATTAGATTAAAAACCAATGAAATTAGCAAATTTCTCATGCGTAAAACTTCAGTATGTAAATAATAGGTTTTAAAAAATTTTTTCGCGATCTCTTGATATAGTTTATTTAGAAGCTTACTAATTTGTATTTCTTTAGGTGGAAAAGCTTTAATTATAATTTTATTAAAATTTAAGAAATGAGATTATTTTTTATGGAAATCATTTAGATTAAGCCAATGAAATTATCAAATTTCTCATGTATATAACTTTTAGTATGGAAATAATCAGTTTAAAAAAATTTTTTTCAAGATCTCTTGATATAGTTCAGTTAAAAGGTTACTCATTTTTATTTCTTTATATGAAAAAGCTTCAAGTATAATTTTATTAAAATTTAAATGAAAAATCATTAAGACACATATATAAATATATATATATATATATACATATATAAATTTATTTAACAATTGTTTTCATAACATGTAAATTTTATAAAAAATTTTTATGGGTGGAGCTCAAAATTTATTTTTGATGGTAGTGGAAATAGTCATGAGATTTTTGTCAACTTCTACTGGAACGTTTTGGCTATTGGTCATTACAAGATAATTATGGGTAGGACATTTTTTTTTCAATAGTTAAGTAGGGGTTTCTGCTATATAA